>NW_028277077.1:0-101133 GCF_059951505.1 Python bivittatus | reverse complement strand
CCAGTTGGTCCTTTTGTAATTTTATGATCATCTTTCTCTGCAAACCTCCAGTTATCCTCCTAAGGAGAGAATTATATGGGATTTCCCTATATGGGGCATATACTATTCTGGCAGCTGTTATCATATATAAAGCTAACTCTATATACTCTGTAGAATGTATGTGTTTATTTGATTTTTATCAGTGACTGTCTTGTTTGTTGTTGTTGTTGTTCCGTCGTTAAGTCGTGTCCGACTCTTCGTGACCCCATGAACCATATTGCGCCAGGCCTTCTTGTCCTTCACTGCCTCCCTGAGTTTGCTCAGTTTCATGCTAACTCATTGGCTTCAGTGATGCTATTCTAACCATCTCATCCTCTGCCGTCCTCTTCTCCTTTTGCCTTCAATCTTTCCCAGCATCAGGGTCTTCTCCAAAGAGATCTCTCTTCGCATTAGGTGGCCAAAATATCTGAGCTTGAGCTTCATTATCGATCCTTCCAATGAGCAATCAGGGTTGATTTCCTTTAAGATTGACTGGTTTGACCTCCTAGCAGTCCAGGGGACTCTTAAGAGTCTTCTCCAGCACCACAGTTCAAAGGCATCAATTCTTCGGCGCTCGGCCTTTTTTATGGTCCAGCTCTCACAGCCATACATTACTACTGGAAAAACCATAGCTTTGACTATGCGGATCTTTGTCGGCAAGGTGACGTCTCTGCTTTTTAATATGCTATCTAGGCTTGCCATAGCTTTCCTCCCAAGGAGCAAGCGTCTTTTAATTTCATGGCTGCAGTCTCCGTCTGCGGTGATCTTGGAGCCCAAATAAATGAAGTCTGTTACTGCTTCCATTTCTACCCCTTCTATTTGCCAGGAATTGATGGGTCCAGATGCCATGATCTTAGTTTTTTTAATGTTGAGTTTCAAGCCAGCTTTTGCACTCTCCTCTTTCACCCTCATCAAGAGGCTCTTTAGTTCTTCTTCACTTTCTGCCATTAGGGTGGTATCGTCCGCATATCTGAGGTTGTTGATGATTCTCCCTGCAATCTTAATTCCGGCTTGTGATTCTTCCAGCCTGGCATTTCTCATGATGTACTCTGCATATAGGTTAAATAAGCAGGGTGACAGTATACAGCCTTGTCGTACACCTTTCCCTATTTTGAACCAATCGGTTGTTCCATGACCGGTTCTAACTGTTGCTTCTTGGCCCGCATACAGATTTCTCAGGAGACAGGTAAGGTGGTCTGGTATTCCCATCTCTTTAAGAATTTGCCACAGTTTGTTGTGATCCACACAATCAAAGGCTTTTGCATAGTCAATGAAGCAGAAGTAGATATTTTTCTGGAACTCTCGTGCTTTCTCCATGATCCAGCGAATGTTGGCGATTTGATCTCTAGTTCCTCTGCCTCTTCGAAACCCAGCTTGTACATCCGGTAGTTCTCGGTTCATGTATTGCTGAAGCCTAGCTTGTAGGATTTTGAGCATAACCTTGCTAGCATGTGAAATGAGTGCAATTGTGCGATAGTTTGAGCATTCTTTGGCGTTGCCCTTCTTTGGAATTGGAACGTAAACTGACCTTTTCCAATCCCGTGGCCACTGTTGCGTTTTCCAAACTTGCTGGCATATTGAGTGCAGCACTTTAACACCATCATCTTTTAGTATTTTAAATAACTCAGCTGGAATACTGTCATCTCCACTAGCTTTGTTGTTAGCAATGCTTCTAAGGCCCACTTGACTTCACTCTCTAGGATGTCTGGCTCAAGGTCAGTGATCACACCAGCGTGGACATCAGGGACATTAAGATCTTTCTTGTATAGTTCTTCTGTGTATTCTTGCCACCTCTTCTTAATCTCTTCTGCTTCTGTTAGGTCCCTGCCTTTTTGTCCTTTATCATGCCCATCTTTGCACTAAACGTTCCTTTCATATCTCCAATTTTCTTGTAGAGATCTCTAGTCTTCCCCATTCTATTGTTTTCCTCAATTTCTTTGCATTGTTCATTTAAGAAGGCCTTCTTATCTCTCCTGGCTATTCTCTGGAAATCTGCATTCAGTTGCTTATATCTTTCCCTTTCACCCTTGCTTTTCGCATTCCTTCTTTCCACAGCTATTTGTAAAGCCTCATCAGACAGCCATTTTGCTTTCTTGCATTTCTTTTTCTTTGGGATGGTTTTAGTTGCTGCCTCCTGTACAATGTTACGGACCTCCGTCCATAGTTCTTCAGGCACTCTGTCTACCAAATCTAATCCTCTAAATCTATTCATCACCTTCACTGTGTACTCACAAGGAATATGATCTAAGTCATACCTGAGTGGTCTAGTGGTTTTCCCTACATTCTTCAATTTAAGCCTAAATTTTGCAGTAAGAAGCTCATGATCTGAGCCACAGTCAGCTCCTGGTCTTGTTTTTGCTGTCTGTATAGAGCTTCTCCATCTTTGGCTGCAAAGTATATAATCAATCTGGTTTCGGTATTGACCATCTGGTGATGTCCATGTGTAGAGTCGTCTCTTGTGTTGTTGGAAAAGAGTGTTTGCTATGACTAGCTTGTTCTCTTGACAGAACTCTATTAGCCTTTGCCCTGCTTCATTTTGTACTCCAAGGCCAAATTTGCCTGTTATTCCGATTACTCCTTGACTTCCTACTTTAGCATTCCAATCCCCTATGATGAAAAGGACATCTTTTTGGTGCTAGTTCTAGAAGGTGTTGTAGGTCTTCATAGAAGCGGTCAACTTCAGCTTCTTCAGCATCAGTGGTTGGGGCATAGACTTGGATGACTGTGATATTGAATGGTTTGCCTTGGATACGCACTGAGATCATTCTGTCGTTTTTGAGGTTGTACCCCATTACTGCCGTTCCACTCTCTTATTCACTATGAGTGCAACTCCATTTCTTCTAAGGGTTTCTTGCCCACAGTAGTAGATATAATGGTCACCCGAATTAAATTCACCCATTCCCGTCCATTTCAGTTCGCTGATTCCCAAGATGTCGACGTTCAATCTTGTCATCTCATGTTTGACCACATCCAGCTTGCCTTGGTTCATAGATCTTACATTCCAGGTACCTATACAATATTGTTCTTTACAGCATCGGACCTTCTTTTCGCTTCCAGATACATCCACAGCTGAACGTCCTTTCGGCTTTGGCCCAGCCGCTTCACTCTTTCTGGAGCTACTTGGAAATGCCCTCCGCTCTTCCCCAGTAGCATATTGGACACCTTCCGACCTGAGGGCTCATCTTCCGGCATCATATCTTTTAGCCTTTTAACATTGTCCATGGGGTTTTCTTGGCAAGGATACTGGAGTGGGTTGCCATTTCCTTCTCCAGTGGACCACATTTTGTCAGAACTCTCTGTCATGACCTGTCCGTCTTGGGTGGCCCTGCACGGTATAGCTCATGGCTTCACTGAGTTACGCAAGCCCCTTCGCCACGACAAGGCAGTGATCCATGAAGGGGTCTTGTTTTAGAGGGGCAATTACAACAAGCGATGAAAAATAACTCTCACGACCAGTCCTTGCATTTACCACCTTTGCAGGTCATGTAAAGCAAAGGAAAGCTGAAGCAAGATCCATAAGCACAGTCATGGTTTCACTTAGCGACCGCTTCACTTAACCACCAAGTTGTGGGTCCCAATGTGGTCACTAAAGGAAGGACTACACTGTACATGTAACATAAACTCCGAACCCACTAACATTTAGTGATGTCTAACAGAAAAACGAAGTGGGCAGAAAAGGAATTCCCTCCTTTAAGATTTGTTTTCCTTCTGTGATAAATTTGTCTTCCAGAATTGTTCAGCTTTGTAACATTGCCACCAAATACAGAACAATGCTCCAACCTCATTACTGCATTTCCAAGCAAACATCTTGCACGGTTTTCCCTAAGTGTTGAATCCTCCATTAGGTAGCCCTGCTTTGCCACTTAATGGGTCATCCTTGCAAAGGGAGCGTCGCTTGCCACCGCCAAATTTTCCAGGCATGACCAAACCCTGTGGCCTTGGCTTCGAGAAGCTAACCCCTGGCTACAGGAAATGCATCCAGGCTTTTCCCTACAAACACGTTACGGTTTTCACTTCTTACAGCTCTATTGTAAGCCACTTCAACAAATAGTAGTCATCCTGGACGGGGAGAGACTTGGTAAGACATCTTGGATATTCTCCTGCGGAACTATAGAAAAGGAAAAAGAAAAAAATATGGAGCGCGGTAGATTAGCACTCCAGCTGGAATCTTTCGTTTTCTTATTCAAGCTTCACTTAATGCTTTCTTGGGGAATGAGCCAAAATAAAAAACAGTGGCTGGATTTAGGTGCCGGACCAGGCCATCCTGATTTTTCTTTGATGGTATATAGTTCATTTATACCTCACAACGGAAGGAACATTCATAATAAAAGTCAAATCAAACTGCCAAGCTGCTGGGAGGCTGGGGAAGCAAAAGGGCACCCTTGATTAGCGTTGGGGGGCACTTAACAATATCCTATTTACATAGGATAGAAGAAAATCCCAGGGTTAGGGGTCAGGGTTAGGGTTAAAGGTTAGACTAGGAAGTTGAAAAAAACATGCTTGGGAAGCCATAACTTCCATAATATCGTCTGCTTTTTGTCCAGATAGTCATCAGGAGCTGAAATGATCTCAAAAACCCTAAGCACGGTCTAAACAGGTTCTAGGGTGGGAGACCACCAGGCAATGCTTCAGAGGTTATAGTGGTATAGAAGAGGTAGACTTGAAGAAAATGCATGAACCAGTCCAGTAAACATCAACAGAGCCTTGAAAAGGAACCAGAGAGGTGAGAAAGAAACCCCGGGTTGCCTTGTCTTGATCCTCCCTTTGCCTGCAAGAAGCAGGGAGAGAGAAACTCTGGCAGGCTTTCCAGATCGTGCTATTACACCGGATAACAATTGAAAAGTTTAGAGTTCCAGTAATCCTTGCCCCGTCCTGTTCTCTGACCTGACATCAGTGAAATAAAGAAAAAAATCCCTAAAAAGAAGACAGAGCCAAGAAAAGTGACATGGAGCGTCTCCATGAACATTCCAGGAGTCCAACTTGATTCCAGAGAACGTTTATTTTCTGGGGGTGAGAAGAATAAATCTTATCTTAAAATCTCTGTTTGAATTCAGCTTACAACCATCAATCTGTGACGTATGTTGGACTAGAGAGGCATGGCCCCATGAAAAGGTGTTTTACTGAAAGCAACCCCTGAACTTTGCAAATCATGGCTCTTTGCTGCTGTGCGATCCCAGCCAATCATTCTTTATTCAAGGCAAACCCCTCAGTTGAACCAGATTACAGGGACTTAATGTGGCCAGGAACACAGCAGACCAGGATTGTGCAGCTAGAACATGCTAACTCAGATACTTTATCTCTGCAACCTAGCAGGTAGTGATAGAAGCTGTTTCTGGAAAGGCCCCTTTGCAAATGCAAACCCTCAATTGCATTTCAATTTAAAATTTTTGCTCTCCTGGGGATAACCCCTTCCCCACTTTTTAAAAAGTCGGTGGAGGAGCCCAAAAGAGTTTTTGTTGGTTAGGGCTACATTTGTACATATTTACCATATTACCAAATTAAAACAGATGCATTCATAGAATGTTTATTTATTGAACCATGTCAAAATAACAATATTAAAGCCCATTAGATATTATCATAAAATATTTTTGTGAAAAAAACCTTATATTTGTAACAAATAAAAGAATAACGAGAAGAGTGACGGTTTAAATTTTTGCAAATATCTTCAATATCTGGCGAATAATTTTGCTTTGATTTCGCGGACCCTTGGGAGGGTTTTGGGACCCTCAAGGGCCCTCAGACTACACTAAGAAACATTGCTCTATTGGATGCTGCAGTGATCCAAGGAAGACACACGTGTGTGAATCGACCCTTTGTGATGTCAAGCTGCATGTGTGAACGCACTTGCCCACAGGGAGTTGCGGAGTTGGGAGTGAACCTGGCTGCCCAAATACACTTAATCCAATTTAGTCACACCTGACGGCTTCCAAGGAAAACATCATCTTTCTCTCCACATTAAATGAGGTTATTCTAGTTCATTTACTCCTGGTTTCACCTTATCATGCAAGATCTTTACAAGGTCATAATCTTTGAGATGAACACAACATTATTACACCTTGATTATTAACTCTTTCAATGCTATACACTTCTTCTAACATCACCTATTACGAAAACAGTTAATAAGCATTTTCTTTAAGAAAGGAGTGTCCGTGCTCCGGCAGGAACGGATCGGCTGCAAAAGAAAATTAGGTCAGCAGAAGCAGTCTGGGAGCGCCATCCCTCGAACCTTCGCTTTTTTTAAAAAAACATGCACTTTCCATTTTAAAACCTGGTTTTTTGCAAAGCAAAGCCCCCCCAGATATTTTTAGGGTGAGCTACCTCACAGGGCTGTTGTGGTGGAAAAAAAGTGGAGAAGGGATTTCTCCGCATATCACCTTGCGCTCTTGGCAGAATAGCAGAGATAAATCTAATAGGTGAATAAAGTCCCCTCCTATTTGGAAATATATTCACCTCCCCAGGAAAAAGGCAGAGACATTGAGGTGATACATGGCGCCCTGAAGAGGCTCTTATGAACTATTATGACTTCACACCCAAGTTGGGAAGAGGCATCATTGCACGCTCAAAAGGGGGCCAAGCAGATAAGCTAGATCAATGTTTCTCAACCTTGGCAACTTTAAGACGCGTGGACTTCAACTCCCAGAATCCCCCAGCCAGCAGTTGAGAAACACTGAGTTAGATCAGTGTTTCTCAGCCCTGGAAATTAAGATGTGCGGACTTCAACTCCCAGAAAGGTAGGTGGACTACCAACGCATACAGATGTACGTTTTCCATCTAGAAGCGACAGCCTTGAAATAACGGAAATAAAAGAATGCTTTTAAAAAAAATAAATGCATTTATTTCAACGCGAAAAGATTTGTTTCTTTGAAAAAATAAAGCATACCGTTACTGGGAATCAGCAAGAAACTGTAGTTTGTTAATATATTGGTCCTGCTGTGAAAAAAGTGGTTTAGAATGATCAAGTGTGGAAAGTAAATTTTTAACTTCCCCGTGAAGGGAATGATAATACCTTTCTTGACTATCAGAGATTAGCAACATTTTGCAATGCAGTCTAGTCAGCCCTCCCAGACTTAACTTTTAAGCCCCAGGGTGCATACTTGCACAGATCTGTATGCGCCTTGATATTTAATTCCCCTCATTTAGTTTTGCATTTAAGGTGTGCCAAATACCGTTAAGTATTTTCAAATATTCCTCAGAGTCTATAAATGCCAAAGGTAGCGTCGGTGGTGGCTAGGAACCTCCATATTTTTTAAATAAAATTTCTCATCGCCATGGAGGATTGCAAAAATATATGCATAATTCTCAATAGACTCCAGGGATAAACCTCTGTTGTCCTCAAGGCCACTAAGAGAAAGTTATTACAGTGACAGGTTAAGAGAAGAGGGAATAAAATAATAAAAGAATTATTATTAATGTAAACATAATAAATACAATTTTTACAGGTCAAAAATCCTCTCCAAAACGTTCAGCTTCTCATGCTGTGTTTCCTCTAGCTGGATGCCCTCCTAAATTTTGGGGAACTCGGAGTCCCAGAATTGCTAGCACCTGCAGGGAATGATGGGAGCTGTAGCCCCCAAACATCTGGAAGACTGCCAGTTAGAGAAGCGCTAATGTAGAGGGTGGCCTCAGAACAAGTACCTGCCCAGATGTGCTCTGGAACTGAGGCTGGTCCTCCATATGTAAGGCGGGTTGGAATCGCTAAACTCCCAGGAAATTATCTGCCTCAACTCCACTGGGATCCACCTGGAGAAGCTTTGCATCGTATCTCCAGATCTCCATGTTGGAAGGGAGACTTAATGGTCTCCAGCTAAACAGAAAGGGCTGTCGTCAACCCAACTGGGAGCACTTACTAGCATGAACTTTCCTGAAGAAGCAGAGGCCTCCCTGGTCACTTCAGTAAAGTTCCCTTCAAGTCAGCTCTAAAGATTTCACAGATACTGAATCTCCCCACAGCTTTCTTGGCAGCACTTTAGATGCGCTTTGCAGTGCCTTCTCCCAGAATTGTTTTTTTCTTTTTACTTGTAGGTCTAGATTAAAAGTGCAGGTGTCTCCTGGTGGTCTCCCATCCAAGTATTTTCTGACTTTGCAGTTCAATGAAACTGCTGGAAGAGCTTCCTGAACTGACCACTAATCCAAAGCTTCAGCATGAGGAAAAACCTGCTACTGCTTTTCCCAACCCGGTGCCCTCAAACATCAGCTGGCGATTCTGGGAATATGTTAGATTTCTATCCTTGACCTTCCTGCAGGAACTCAAAAGGAGACACACCGTATTCCTTCCTCTGACGTTGCTCCAACAGCCATCCCGAGAGGTAGGTTGGGCCGAGAGAGTGAGTGGCCCCAAGTCACCCAGTGGAGAAGAACGAGGAGATAACCTTGATGAAGGAACGGATGAACCATTAAGAGAGAATAAAAGACAGCTCAGTCCTAGGAAAGTGGAAAGTGCGAGAAAGAAACTCAAAATAAGCCCACCTGGATTCTGTTTGGTATAAGAGGGAGTAGAGAGGAACTCCGACAGCCTTTCAAGGTTCTCTTGTTATACCCTCCAACAATAAAGTAGCATTCCTGGAATTCTTGCAGTGTCTGTTTGTGACCTGGCCTACCTCGAAGGTACAGAAGGCAGCTTCGGTACCTAAGGGAAGACTGGGCCCTTCACCACTGTGCCACATGGGCTGAGTTGGAGGGACTGGCCCAGAGTCCCAGGGAGCATCGGTGGCCGAAGGGGGACTAGAACCTGGATCTCCCCACTCCCAGTCCAGCACCTTCCCCACTACACCCACTGGTGCCAGACTGATTGAAAGTTGCCTTTAAATTTTGCACATGGCATCCACAGAAAGTGAGTCTGGGAATTCAGCCTACAGCCACTCCTCGTTTAGCGACTACCTCAGTTAGCGACCTTTCGCAAATATGACAGTAATAAAGGATTCATTTTCTGACCAATGGGTGCATTTAGGACTAATTTTTGTGGGCCTGGCCACAAAAGCCTTCAGTGTGAAACTGATTAAGATCTGGTCAGTTTCAAGCAGTAGGGGAGCTGAAAGGATCTAATCAACTAATTAAAGTCACAGAGATGAGCTTGTTAAACTTGTTAGTACTTTTTAGGGAAAGCAGTTCAGGAAGAGATAGTTTGTTTAAACAATCTCTCTACCCTGCAAGGGGGCGAAAAAAGGGAAAAAACAGGTCAGGCAGAGGACACTGTAGTGAACTTTATCTGAATGAGACCGCAGCAACCAGCGATCTTTGCAGCATCTCTCCCTCTCTCTGTCAGGGGTTCACTTAGTGACCATTTCACTTAATGACCAAGTTGTTGAAATGGAATATGGTCACTAAATGAGGAGTCGGTGTATTTCCAAGCACCACAACCCATCTTGTAGGATAGTTCTGGCAAGTAAGTAAATCCACCCAATATCCTGGGTTGTACAGCAGTCTAGGCCAGGGGCCTTCAAATTTGGGCTTGGTCCCTGTTTTGCCAACCTCTGATAATGCACATCTCTTTCCTTAGAAACCCAGACGGGTTCTCTGTGGTTAAGGCGATAAACTGGAACCGGGGAGACCCAGGTTCAAGTCTACCTTCAGTCGAGAAGCGTTCTGGTAGCTTTGGGCCAGTCACTCTCAGCCCATCCTACCTCACTGGGTTGTTGTGGGAGAAGAACGGGAAGGCAGAGCGCTACATTCACTGCTTTGAGGTCCTGAACGAAAGGTGGGGTGTAAATCTAGTAATGAACATAAAGATTAAAGTGTCATTGCTAAAAGTAAGTGGTATATTTATTTAGATAGCCACAATTATAGTTTACAAACCAGAACAGCTGGATTCACACATCTCCAGGAATTTAAACAAAGCACATACGATTTAGCGTGATGTTGCCAGCCCTTTGAGGTAGACCAGACTAGGAAGCCTAAGTCGTGCAGACCAATGCTACTTTTATTATAAGGTTGAATCTTGCAAGTCTGAATGTGCTTCCTCCATCTGTCCCTCCCTTTATCTTCGTGAGAACCAGGGAGAGTCAAGCTTGAGACGCTTTCTCAAATTACATTTCTGCCCCGGGCTCAGATTTCTTTTATCTCACTGTTGTCTTGGTTGCAGCTCTTCCTCCTGTTCCACAGGGTTATTCCTTCTGCCCATTACAGATGTGCAAACTGAGTCAAGAGTGGGAGTGAAGGGTGAAAAGCACAACTTATTCCCAAGTCATCCTGGAACATCAACCTTTCCAGCCACCTGCTGGTTTTACTTGCCCATTCTGCAGCCTGACCGGCATCCAATGAATGGACTCTCCCGACATCCTTCCCCATCAGCCCTAACTGGCTCAGCAACATCTGGTGGGCCAGACCATGTTCGGAATAGGAATCCAGACGTCAGAGAGAAAGCCAGCTTGTAAGCTCTGTCCGTAGCAGCTAGTTCTCTACATACAAGGCATTTAATGGCAAGGGAGCAGACCCCAGCAGCGTTTCAGCCTATGTATGTATTTTTTTATTTATTTATGCAATGTCCACAGCCACCCCTCTCAATCCGGGTGACTCTGGGCAGCGAACAATTTCAGTCATGAAAACCATTGAAACAATTATGAACCATCGAGAGATATGATGAACAGGCTGCTGGCGTCAGCCCTGCTAGGGGGGCAGACCAGGAATCAACTTCATAGGGAGGCTAAAACTCCTTTGGTGCAGATGGGCTATACTAACAGAATCTTGCAAGTCTGATCGTGCTAACCCCTTCTTATACTCCAGTGCAGTGTTTCTCAACCTTGGCAGCCTGAAGATGTGTGGACTTCAACTCCCAGAATTCCCCTGGCTGTCTCTCTGAGCCCCTTCCAAATGTTATCAGGTGGTTCTGGACTCAGAAATGCTTCATCCCCTTTAGAAACATCATCCTAAAATAAGGGAGCTCGTTTCAACACGTTAAGCAGATTCCCTTGGTGAGCAGACATAAATCTGCTTATCCATTTTTAAAATCCCCAAAGGGCCCTTTGAGAATCCTTGCGCTTCTGCATTTGCAACGGGAAGCAAAGATGCCCCCCAAGGAACTCCCAATTGGATACAGGAAGGAAAAGGATCGCCTTAGTTTACAGGGAAGGGAACGGGCTGAGATGCGCGCCGAAGACGCAGACGCGTCCGGGCTCAACCCTGCCTTGGGCACGGCTAACCGGACCCTGCGCAGAGGTGAGCATGGCGCTGCGCGGAGAGGGCACCCTTCTGCCGCCAGACGCTGTGCTCCCCCAACTGACTTCAAATAAAATAAAATAAAATAAAAGACCCTCTTGGAGGGATTTGGAGAGGGTCCCATCGCAGGTATGTCGCTGCCAAGAATCGCAAGAATCCGCGCCACGGAGCGCCTTTGACGCGGCTTCGTCTGCCCCTCCGGAGGTGCAGAAAGGCGATGCGGCTTCCTCGCCCTGCCCTCGGCAATCGCGCCTGGAGCCGAGGACCTTTCCCGGCCTTGCCGTCAGCTGCCCGCCGGGCGAACGACCCCCGTCCCTCCTGCCACTACAACCGCCATCACCCACAGCGGCTGAGCGCAACGGGGCTTACCACTCTCCCGAGAGGGACCCCGAGCTGCTCGGAGCGCTTCTCCGCTGCCCGCAGACCAGCCCGTGACCCCGCTTCACCCCTCCCGCGCTTCCGCCCAACGACCCCGCAAGGTAGGGCGCAAGACGGACAGCCACCGCGCCGAGGGCTCGGTCTCCCGAGAGGCGAGTGCAAACTTGCACGCGAAGGAGCCGGCTGGGGAACGCTGCCCGGAGGCGAGACGCGCAAGGCGGCGGCGGCGGCTCCTTGCGAGGCTGTCCCTTGGAAGCCCGCGGGGGGGGCGGAGGGGGGGCGGAGGGGGGCCCTGCTGCAGCCCCGCCGGGCCGGGCCAGCCCAGCCCAGCGCTCCGCTCCGCTCGCTCGCTCGCTCGAGCGCGGGCCGGCTGCGGGTGCGCGGCGCCGGGGTGCGCGTCCGGGCGGCGCGGGAAGAGGTCCGTGCGCGGCCGCCGAGCGGGCAGGCGAGGGACGGGCGCAATCGGGGGGGGCACCTCTCTGCCGGGGGGGCGGCCGCCCCGCTCACCTTGGCCAGCGCCGCCTCCTGCTTGGCGCTCAGGTCGCCCACGAAGCCGCTCATGACCGCGTCTACCTGCCCGCGCGCCGCGCCGGCGGCTTTCAGGGGCTGCGGGCTCGCGGGCCACGCCCCCTCCCCTCCTCCCCTCCCCCGGAGGGGGCGGCGCTCCGGCGGGGAGGGAAACTACTACTCCCAGCAGTCCCGCCAGCGCGCCGGCCCGGCAGGAATTCTGGGAGTCGTAGTGCCACTAGCTGGCTCCCCCACGGAGTGGGGCGGGCTTGCAGGTAGGGAGGAACGGGGCGGGCGGGGCGCTGGGCGTCGCCAGGAAGGTTGCAAGAAGCCGTCAGTGACTGAGCCTGGAGAGCCAGGGGCTGTCCCACCCTGTCGCCCCACCGCCAGCTGTCCTGCGCGGGCGGATGGATGGATGGATGGATGGATGGATGGATGGGTGGGTGGGTGGGTGGGTGGGTGGGTGGGTGGATGGATGGATGGATGGATGGATGGATGTCCCACCCTGTCGCCCCACCGCCAGCTGTCCTGCGCGGATGGATGGATGGATGGATGGATGGATGGATGGATGGATGGATGGATGGATGGATGGATGTCCCACCCTGTCGCCCCACCGCCAGCTGTCCTGTGCGGATGGATGGATGGATGGATGGATGGATGGATGGATGGATGTCCCACCCTGTCGCCCCACCGCCAGCTGTTCTGCGCGGATGGATGGATGGATGGATGGATGGATGGATGGATGGATGTCCCACCCTGTCGCCCCACCGCCAGCTGTCCTGTGCGGATGGATGGATGGATGGATGGATGGATGGATGGATGGATGGATGGATGGATGGATAAATGACGTGCCACCAAGTCATTGTCGACTCCTAGCGACCACGTAGATAGATGTGCTCCATGACGGTCTACTGCGTGTCTAACCCAGTGAAGTCCACCCATCTTCAAGTGGCCAAGGTTGAGAAGCACTGCTTTAGAGAATTACTGACTGCACGTAATCCTGTAGGGATAAGAACTAAAGAAGGAATCCGGATGGACCTGACCACCAACCTTTCACTCCAGTGTCCTGCTGCCAGGGTGGCCAGCCAGAGACCCAGGACATTTGCCCCTCCGACCTCAGAACTGCTCTGCCCTCACTTCTGGAGTAGCCCATTTCCAGAACGATCACTTTAAAGACGATGAGCTCTTTCTAAGAAAAGTCCCCACCGGACCAGATGGACTTGCAGGCTGAGTTCACCCACGGGCGAGCCTCATCCTTCATGGGGTTTGACTGGTTTTAATGTAGCATGTTGTGTCAACCTGGCCATTTGGGTTTCATACACCATGGTTTGTCACTCAGCATGAGTGACCCATTTCAGTATATCATAGCTAGGTAAATTGCAGGATCTTAATACTGCAGATGAAGCCCCCCCCCCCCCAAATATGGAGAAAACCTACTATCAACAGAAGTACAAGTAAAAATGTAAACAATAAAAACATATTAAAAGCCATTCGTACAGTAGTGATGGTAATAATACTATTTTTATTTAGAATGCACTAAGGGCGGTTCAATAAAATGTACTTATACCTGAGTGCAGTAGAATCATTTTATTAATTACAACACTCTATAAAGATAATAAAAGAATACAGTAGTATAAAGAAATCAGTTTAGGAGGCTAACCCAGTTCCCTGCATCTGTACAACACTACAAATTGTGAACAAGCCACGTGGGCATGGTTTATACCAGCCGTTCTCAAAGTGTGGTCTGGAGACCCCTGGGGGTCCCCGAGACCCTTTCAGAGGTTCTGTGAAGTCAAATAAATTGTTTAAAATGTCTCAGGTTTCATTTCTAATACAGTCAATGTAAATACAGTAGATAGAACCCGCATACAGTAAGCCAAAAATGTACGTTGGGCCTCTTTGGGGTCCTCAGTCATTTCTGAGAATGTAAAGGGGTCCTGAGATCAAAATGTTTGAGCACCACTGGTTTATACAGTGTGGTGGACTGCGAGAGGGCCGGCCGCTTTGAAATCCAGGGCGTCATGTCTAGTCAAGGGCCAGAGAGGGAAGCCTCTGAAACAAAGAGGAACCCCAGAGAATGGGCGGCTCCATCTACTTTGGGGTCTGGGTCTTCCCAGTTCTTGCTTTGCCCCCCCCCCCCCATGGTACTGAATGGGTGAAGCCAGGGCTACGCGCCCTCCAACAGAAGAAAGAGAAGGCTTTGGGGGCTGGAAGGATATGTTCGAGATGCATCCAGTTGAAAACTTCTTCTTTCATACACCACCCTGATTCTTCCTCATTTCTGGGCCAGTCTCATCCTCATTTGTGGTTTGCCCGAGTATCTTTGGTGGAGAAGGGGGCAGGGAACACAAACATATCAGCTTTCTGTCTCCGTCCCAGAAGTGTCAACATACAGGAGTGGTTAAAAAGGTCCCTCTGATCTGTAAGCTAAAGGGGCAATTTGCTGCTGCTCCCAGAATTCCTGGCTATTTACTCAAACTCTTGTTGAGTTGGCTCGTGGAGTGTATTCGGGTCAAGCCTTTCCTACTCTGGGGTTTGAGAAGATCTCCGGGACACATTTGATGGGCAAGCTCCTCTGAAGTGAGAGCAGAAGACACAAAAAAGTCTCCGTTGATTTGGACAGGAACACAACCCAAGTGAGCCTCTTGCCCAGAGATTTATGGAGCACTTATGAGTTTGAGAACGCTGTTTTTGGTGCCAGGGACTTGTCTGGTATAAGAGACTTTCTAGGTCTAGAGTTTGGCATGTCACCCAGTGTCTCTCAGACTTAGCAACTTTAAGATGCTCAACTCAAGACCTCAAGAAGTCCATGCAAGTTAAGATGTGTGAACTTCAACTCAAGACCTCAAGAAGTCCATGCAAGTTAAGATGTGTGAACTTCAACTCAAGACCTCAAGAAGTCCATGCAAGTTAAGATGTGTGAACTTCAACTCAAGACCTCAAGAAGTCCATGCAAGTTAAGATGTGTGAATTTCAACTCAAGACCTCAAGAAGTCCATGCAAGTTAAGATGTGTGAACTTCAACTCAACTCCTCAAGAAGTCCATGCAAGTTAAGATGTGTGAACTTCAACTCAAGACTTCAAGAAGTCCATGCAAGTTAAGATGTGTGAATTTCAACTCAAGACCTCAAGAAGTCCATGCAAGTTAAGATGTGTGAACTTCAACTCAAGACCTCAAGAAGTCCATGCAAGTTAAGATGTGTGAACTTCAACTCAAGACCTCAAGAAGTCCATGCAAGTTAAGATGTGTGAACTTCAACTCAACTCCTCAAGAAGTCCACAGGTGTTAAAGTTGCTAAGATTGAGAAACACTGATGTAACCAATAACATTTTCGAAGCAGATGGCTTATTTTGGCAACTTGTGCCATAGTTCCCTCAATTAGCTGCCATTCATCTCATTTTCCCATATTACAGATGGGTGAGGATGGAGACTTAAGGTCTCTTCTTGAGAAGAAGAAAGCGCAAATAATTGCCAGTCTCTATTTTTGGGAGAATAGCCTCCAGGTGATTGAATATTTCCATCCTTAACAAGACACACAGATTCCTTGGTGATGGAGGACGCACACAAGCTCAGTGGGGCATTTTTACCACCGACAAAGATAGAACGATCGTTTTAAGACGTACTTGGGAATAAAACCCCACAGACGTCACTTAAAGTCCTATTAGGGAGGATCATTTTCTGAATACAACTGAGCCCCCAACCACACCTTCACATGTGTGACTAGCTTATGGTTTGTCGGTAACAGGATAGTTATAAAAGAGTTAATTTTAAGAACTGGGAATGAGCAATAATGAGAAAAGGTATCCTGGGACCACTCCTCAGCCAACACAACATGACTGACTCAGGACAATGCCATGATAGAGAGGTGGATAGGAGACCACAAGGAAATCCCCAGGTTGTAGGCTAGGCTGAGAAGTTGGGAACACATCCCAGAAGAAGAGAATGGGAAACTATTTCTGTATCGTTGCTAAGAGAACCACCAGGAATCCTCAGGAGCTGAGCTCAACTCAAAGGCGACATTATCTTAAAGTTTGCCCACTAAGATCGACATCATTCCACAAAAAAAGTGTGCAAAGCCAATACAATTTTTATTTATTTTATTTTTTAAATAGCAAAGTGGTCACCGCCCATCTCGTTAAAAAGCGGCTGCGTTTTGAACTGTTTTTTTTTTTTTCTCAAAAAGCAATACATCAATTTTCATTTTCTGTGAAGGGAAGAAAGAAACAAGCGCCGATGAAGACAGTTTGGGCTTTGTAAGCATGTGGTCACCTTTTCACGGGTAGATTCTTGTTGGTTAGAGTGTTTACGCTGCACGCCGCTAAATATTTGTAAATACATAAATGCAAAGATTAGGACATGCCGATCATTCCCCAGTAGCCTGTAGAGGGAAGGCGGGAAATTCATCAGCAACTGATGGACTTGCTTTTGAGCCCAGCATCGCAGCATCGTGCTGTACGTTGGCCGTTCTACGCACATGTAATGTTCCTTGAGTGCACTAGTGTTTCTTCCCAGACGAGTGTGCAGAACAATTGCATCCACATGCTTTCATCCCCTCCCTGAAACGTCCTGTGCTTCTAAATTCTTCTTCATAGTCCCTACAACCCTTTCCCCTCCACGTACACTTATTTTTGGCAAAAGTGCCTCTCTTTCATAACGTCCCCGTGGGTCACAGTCCTGAAGGCAGCCGAGGTTGATGTTCTGCTGAGCCAGGGGCGGGGGGTGGGGGGTGGCAGGGCAGGGCAGGGCAGCCACCGCCAGCCCGTTCTCCAAACCCGCTCTGGGCCAAAGCGACGGATGCCAGCCGGGCATTCAGGAACAGTGCCAAGTCCACAATGTCCAACTCCCAGTTCTGAAGCATTCTCACGCAACCAGGCTTGGTTCAGAAAAATACTTCTTTATTACGTGGTACATGTAGCTTGTAAACAGAACATTGCTAAAACTAAAGCCTTGGGTAAACTTCCCTCTATTTATCCCCCCCTCCCCTTATTGCCTGGCGTCTAGATTCTTCTCCACCTGGTGGTGACCTCTTTCCTTCCTCCCCTCCTACCTGAGCTCCTTCCTGGCCCTTTGGGCCCCAGCTGCCTTGCCGCCAATCAAGCCAGTCTAAATTGCCCACATATGGTTCAGCTGCTTCCCAGCTCCCATTACAACCTTTAACAGCAACCCCCCCCCCTTAGTTACAAGTGGCAGAAACAAATCAATCCAACTCCCAACGAATGCAATACAATGGAAAACAACAACAGTTGGGTGATGCAGGTTCAGACAAAGAGTTTCCATCTGTGTTTCTTGTCATACCAGTTCTCCTGAAATACAGGAAGGCTCGAAGTTGAAAAGATATTTTCTTTTTAAAGAAAACGGGGGGGGGGGGGAGCCTGTTGTACAACATCATGGTGCTAACCAGTTTAAGCTCCTTCCGTAAGTGTCAGGCCAGACACTTAACAACGGCCAGTTGTTCATCAATAGGACTCAACTGGCGTCCCAGCCATTGTGGGACCCCTGGCTAGTAGCAACAGCAGCAAATATAGAATTTGCAAAGAGAAAGATGAGATCGTGGGCCATCTAATCGGTAGGTGTAGCACGATCTCCAGACGAATGAGAATGCCAGGTAGGATTGGGCGGGGAAAATACATGGGCATTTATGCAAAAAATACGGATTTGACGCCCCTAAATAATGGGGAATTAAGTGCTCCTGAATGACCATGATAAACAAAAAACATAAACTCACATCCCAGTCATTGAAGAAAAGTAGTTTTTACTTAGAGACAGAGCAATGCCACATGTCACTAGAGTGGCTTAAAAGGAACTGGAGAAGATTGCAAATGATTAAAAAATAAAACTGAAAACTGACCAAAGAGATTGTGGAATAAACCAGCAAAAGCGTTCCCCATAATTATTGGAGCATTGAGAACTATAACAAGGGAATGGTCAAAACAATTGACAAAATTAATAATGTTTGACCTCACAACATTTAGCTTGCAAAAAGCAGCTTTGCTTGAAACCACGTGTCTATTAAGGTGGTATTTGGGAAATTCTGAGGCTTTGGGGTAAAGCCCGAACGGACTCTAAATTACAGCATTTGCTGAGTATCCTGTAGAAGAAACGATGAAGCAGCTTCAGCAATGTAGCTCTGATTGGAGGCAGAGCTGCTGTGCACGGACTGGGGAAAATACTGATTTTCCTGCAATCCTTTGAGATCCTGTTTTCTTTGTTACAGTGGGTGTATCGCTCCCTAAGTGCAATCACACAGGTAGCAACACCAGATTGTGTGTTCCGAAAGATACGGATCTTCTGGGAACGAACCGGAAGAGAAGCCAGCTCACTGATGCTTACCTATGGCTTCAGGCATGTCGTGTTGATTGTAATTTCCTTGGGGCAGGGCTCCTTCTCCAGTACCACGCGCTTTTATATCAGGGTGGCCAAACTGGTCCTTCTTTCAGAGAACTAATGGGAAAGGATCGGCTTGTTCCTGAGACAGGTCTGGGATTGTTCTACCTTTAGAATAATTTTGGGCGGACTTATCAAAGTGGTGGAGAGCTTCTGCCTGTTAGGCTCAACCATCCACAGTAAAGGAACAAGCAGCCAAGAAATACGCCACCGACGAGTACTCAGTAGAGCAGCCGCGAAGGCCTTGGAAAAGATACTCAGATGCCACCATGGGTCTATACCTACAAAGATCAGAATGCTGCAGGCCATGGTCTTCTTGGTGGCTCTCCATGGAAGCGAAAGTTGGACTTTGAAGAACCAGGAGAGGAAGAGCATTGACACTTCTGAACTTTGGTGTTGGAGAAGACTCCTGAGAACACCCTGGACAGCCAAGAGAACAAACAAGTGGATCATCGAATTTTTTCGATGATCATCGAGTAAAATAAGAGCAAAGACTTTACTATGTGGACAGAGGTAGTTTTCATGGCAAAACAGTGAATTTTTTCTTTTTAATATTTGTGTTTTTTTTAAATAGGAAAGCCACAATTAGACTTGACCTGGGCTCACAGGATGCATTAAGCCACGGCATTTGATCACGGCTTCACATGTTACGTGAATTGCACCCCTGGGGCTTGTAAATCAGGGTTTACGGTTTTGTATGCTATGTGAACAAAACCAATTGCAATTTCTTCCACAAGTGTAGCGTAGCATGACATGGAAAATCATTTTAGTCTTGGGCGTCTGTCTGATTTGATGCTTTTAGCTGTTTTTATGTTTTTTTCCTAGTTTTGTACGCCGCCCAGAGTCCGCAGGAGTTGGGGGGCTAATAAATTTAAATAAATACAGTACAGTAAATAAAGAGTTCTGATTTCTATCTGCCTGCCCCTTTTGTGGCTATCTACACCAGCAACCGACCAAGCATCTTCTTTTTTTTTCATTTCGGGACGGCAGGAATTGGAGCGATTGCTAGATGGAGCAAGGAATATGGTTTTCGGTCCCTCTTTGCTGTCACCCAGTGGTGTGCTGGACATTTGCAGCCCTCTTTGTAGCTTCCTCGTTGCGGCCGCTTGCAACGAAGACGCGGTGGGAGGAACGCCGGGCTAGGCTAGAGAAGCAGGAAGGACTCTTCCCGCAGCGTTTCAGGCCGACCCACCTGGTTAAACAGCAAAAGCTTCCGAACTGCAGCTCGCTTCGTCAGACGCAGAGGAGCTAACGGGGGAAAACTCCTCCAGCACGAGGGAGCGAGAGATTGCTGAGCCCACAAGCCGCAAAAGGTTTCGGGCAACCTCGGAAGGTCCCGACAAACCCTCCCAGGGGGTTTTAGCCCATCAGGACTGTTCACTGGTAACCTGAACAGGCAACCTGCACATGCGTATAACGGCCTTCTCTCCTTCCCCCCACTCCTCAGTAAATCCCCTTTCGGTCCAGCCACTCCGGGCATCGGATGAAGCGAGCTGCAGGTCATGAAACCTTGTGCCTTTTAATGCAATTGGTTGGCCGGAAGAGGGGCTACCAGATGGAGGCAGGCAGGCAGGAAGGGGAGAGATGGATGGACGGACAGGCGGACAGATGGAAGGAGAGAGAAGGAAGGAGACGGAAGGGAGATGGACGGAAGGAAGGAAGGGAGGAAGGAGGCAGGCAGGCAGGACTGGTTAACAGTGGAGATCTGAAAAAGGAAGGAAGGAGGGAGAAGAAAGGAGAGAGGTGGGTGGGTGGAAGGAAGGAAGGAAGGAAGGAGAGAAGAGAGAGATGGATGGACGGAAGGGACTGGTTAAGAGCGGAGGTCTGAAAAAGAAGGGATAGCCGTTAGAAAGACCTATGGAAAGCATGGCGAAGGGGGTTCTGTGGGTCCCAAGTACGGAGGTTGGTGTGAACGTTCAAAATTCCATCCTAGAACAAGCGACTCGTATGTAAAATGTGAGAAAACTCTGCCAAAAATTTAAGACAGCAGTTCCACAATTCTCTATAGTGCAGGACAAACTCAGACCTATTTGCTCACCATTTATTAGCTCCCTTGATTTTTTTTTTCTTAATTACATTCTCTTTCCCTGTACGGTAGTCATTTTGGAGAGAAATATCGAATATGGCTTGTATTTCTCCTCAAGACCACGTATACTGTATATAGTACACTTATACAATTATATTCAGCTCTTTTTAAAATTGTTCTTAGGTTTCATTTTCGTTTTCTTTTCATTTTTGCTCTGTGGGGATGGTTATACAGAATAGCTTAGCGGGGGAGGGCATTCTGCAAAAAACAATCCTGGAGAAGCCTGTGCAAAAACACCACTGTTCTCCAGCTGTGGCTGCAGTTTAGTCCTTTTATTCCGATCGTTTAAGACATGCCCATCTCTCTTCTGGGTCTTCTGGAGCTGGCTGTACCCACCATAGCACACAGATTATTTAAAACCACCTCTCAGGATAAACCACTTTTCAAGCCGGTTTAAAAATCTCGACTGGGATAAAATAGAATTGAGGCCTGGGTTTGCTTGCTTTTCCTCTTCCTTCCTGTGCAGTTTTCCTTTTGTGCTGCGTCTTGAGAATTGCAACAGTATTATTTTTATGTGGTTGGGAATTCACTTGGGCAGAAGGGCTAGATAAAACAGCTTGATATAAAACAGCTTGAATTAAAGGAATCATGAATCCCTGTGCAAAATTTTCTAATGAACTCTGCCAAATGTAGCCAGGCAGTCTCAACAGGAAGATTAATTACAAATACTCATTGTCAGCATCAACTTAAAAAGTGAAAGATGTACCATCCTAATATTATTAGACCCGAGGAATGTTTTATTTTTTGCTTACCATTTTGTAAATTCATTATCTAATTTTTACAGTTTGTAAATCCCTCTGTTGCTTTTTTCTTCTTTCTTCCTTCTGGTCTCTTAACGTTCTTTCAAAAATAAAATTTAAAAAATTATTTGTGAGGGCTGCAGAGGAAACCAAAGGGCATAGCGGCTTTTGGGTGGCCCCTCCCCACCTGGAAGAAAAGCAAATGCGTGTCCTTTGGGTGAGGGCACCGGCTGGCCCCGGTGCCCACTTCTGGCCAAGCGCTCAAAATATCCAGCAGAGAAGTTCCAAGGACGGGAGCAGGTAAGGGAGATGAATCCCCTCTTAACTGTTCCGTGACCTCCCCAAGTCCGGAGTGTGGGGTGGAAAATGTCCCGTTGTGCAAAGGACAGAATGACCCACAGCAAAGATACGTCTGTCAATCTCGGGTAGGATTTTGTACAAAGAGTCCTGTTGGGGCCGGTGGCTGCCAGTCCTGTCAAAGTCCCAGAAGCAGCAAAGGAACTAAGGCAGGCAGGAATTGAGGTGACCGTTTAAGGCAGTCGGTGAGCAGCATAGCATGGTGGGGGACCCCCAGGCCCCTCATTTCCTGGCGCAGTTTCTGCTTGCACATTGCAAGGGTGGTTTGAGAGACGGTGGTCTTTGGCATCGCCAGAACAGGAGGATCAACGTGCAGCGCTGCTGGCTGCCTTCAAGCTGAGCAAGGACAGATTTTGCTTCTACTTCCCAACCAGAAGCTTGCCCAGTTTAATCCCAGGGAAGGGGATTAAAATGGATCTAGGACGGGTCTTTCAGTGACTTTTGAAGCAGAGCCTCCCGATACAGGCACAGTATACCTCTGCCAAGGACAGAGAACCCTACTGTCTTTGGACCTGGGAGGCCCCCGGTGGAAGCCAACGCTCGGTCTCAATGGCCTCCCCTTTGTGAGGACCGGGGGGCTGTCCTCAATCCCACGATTACCCCCAGGGTCCAAAGCACCCACCCGCAAAGAGGCAAGGCAGCCCCATCCTCTCCCGTAGCCCTAAACTAGAGAGTAGGCAGCCGATTCCCGCACAAGCTTGACTACGATGCCCTCCTGCGTCCCGCACCGACGGGCGGTGGGGAGGCACGGGTGCCCTTTCGTAAGCCCACAGGGCCGGAAGGAACCGATTCGTGACCCGCCGCCTTGAGGCAAGCGTCTTTGGAACCTCCTGCACCCCACTGACTGCCAAAGCATGAATTCGCCCCCAGAGAGGACCTCTGAGGATGGTGCCCACCCCTGCCACTCCCGGGGGGCGGGGAGGGCAGCGGAGAGGCCCCTGGGGACGCCGTCTTCATCAGGCGTGGTTAATCTGGAGCTCCTCCAACTCCTGGATCTTCTGCTCCGATTTCTTATCCGGGAGCAAGACCTCCACCGTGTAGCTGATCTTCTTGGCGTGGAGGTAGCTGTAGGTATTGTCAAAGCGAAGGACGTCTGCGCGGGCAGAAGAGAGAGACCGTTGTCACCCAGGACCACCGGCCCTGCTCAGCAGCTGGAGACCGTGCCCTTTCCCAGGGACCCCACTCAGCAATTCCCGGCGTTGCCCAACCCCTGAACCGTAGACTAGCCCGGGTTCCCCAAACTGGCCCATATCGATCCCCAGGGGCCGAGGGGACGATCCTAGGGGTCCACAAACGACCCGCCTACTGGAGAAGGACGTGGGTAAGCGTGATGAGTGTGTGTGTGAGAAAGAGCAAGTGCACATCGTAAGCAGAAAAGTGTTGCCGTTACTCTAAATTCACTGGCTCTCCGTGTATTCCAAAGAACCGCTTCTGCCTCAGTGCTCGGTTGGACGTGATCCGTGCGTGTCCCTAATTATTACTTTACTTATAATAATTATTTATAATCATTCTTTCCCAGCTGTTGACCAGGGCTGCGTGTCTCGCCTGCTCTCTGGGAAACCCTGAAAAAACTGAAAAGCTCCGTTCAGCAATTCCCAGCGTTGCCCAAACCCCGAACCATCGGCTAGCCCGGCTCCCCCAAAGTGGCGAAAGCGCTTTGGACAGCAAGGGGGGCTTACGGGATCCGCCCGGCCCAACAGGCTGGGAGGGTGCGAGTGAGTGGCCATAAGCCGGACCTGGGGGCGCCTGTGACAGCAGCCATACAATCTTTTAAATGAATAGACAAAGATAAGACACCCCGATAGAAATACAAGGAAGAACATTAAATATGAAATCCGCAGGAGCAGGAAAAGGGAAAGGGAAAGGAGCCGGCCGAGGCCACTCACAGATGCCGGCATCCGCGCAGGTGAGGCTGCCGTCTTCGGGGACCAGGTGGGCGTTGTAGCGCTGGTTGGGGTACACCTCGGTCATCTCCCCGGCGTGCTGGCGTGCCCCCACTTTGGTCTTCAGGTAGACGCCAAAGCCTATATCGGCCCCGTCCGACATGAACTGCCACCTTGAATTCAGGGCAGAAGACAAACCCACAAGCATTTTTCTAAAGCAGGGAAGAGCGTTCAGGCATTCAGATTCCTACTCCTAAAATGCAGGAACGATTGCAAACGGGTGTTTGTGAGAACGACCCCTCCATGTAGACCTAAGAGAGCAAAATGGGGGGAATGTCTGTCACCCCAGCTGGCTGGGTTTGTTCCACCGGGTAGGTTAGGCTAAAGTGGGGCTGAATTGCTTGTGCTATGGGAACCAGCCGCTTTCTCATTTGGAGGGGGGGGGGAACCATGCCTCCCCCTTCCACCACCAGATGGTTTATTTGGGGATTGCCTGTCCTGTGAACCCAGCCACTCCCGTTTGTTAAACAAGGTTTAGTGGGTTGTGCGAAGGCAGCTCCTGGAGAAACACACCAGAGCACTTGTGAGAATGGGATAAGGGTAGTGTGGAAATCGTCTGCCCTCTCTTGTGCCCGGAGCAGACAACTCTGGGTGGCATCGGGTCAGTTAAACTTAGCAAATGTGTTTGCAAAACTCACAATGCTTGATCACTGTGGGTAGCTTAGCGGATGGTAAAAATCCACCCCGTTTGGTTGCTTTGGGATTCAGGCCCCTGTTCTGAAGACACATTTATCCCGGGCATTGCTAAGCCAGGCGATCTGCTGGCAGCACACAGCCACCTTAGCCTGGTCCAAAGTCTCCGCCTGGGGACCCTGAGGCCGCGACCCGCCCTCTTGATGAAGCGCTTGGCGTCCCTTGACTGCGTTTTGGTGTTCCCAAACCAAGGCTGACGGGGTGGGGTTCGTCTAACCCACTGCAAGACCGGGATGGCTTATGGCCAAATTTAATAACTTCAGAGTTAAATAATAGGCTCGACTGACCCCTTTGCAGGACTCCCATCCCACTGAGCCAGTCACAGGGGATATGATGGGTGAACCCCCAAGTGCTTAAAGCCAGCAAACTAAGCGTGTCGTTTCAAGCTAGTCACCAAGTGATCGCATTAACGACATTTCATTTTGTCTTCGCAGCCCCGAAAAGGAACCAAATTTAATAAATAAATACTCATGTATTCAATGCATCTGCCATCCAACTCCCAGCAACTCTGGGTGGTTTACAAATTGTTAAAAACAAGGAAACCACGCAAAACAAATTGGGTGGTTTACAAATTGTTAAAAATGTTTAAAAACAAGGAAACGATGGAAAACAAAAAAGAGCAGAGACTTCAAACTCAGACGCGAACCATGGGAAAGGTCTAGGCGAAATTTGGCTTTGCTTCTCACCTGCCCACTTCTTTGTCCCATGCTACCTGTCCTGGCTTGCCACTTAAGGGGAAAGCTTGAAATGCAAAACGTGAGGTGCCCCTGAAGCCACGGTCAGAACGCTGGTACAGGTAGTCCTTGCTTAACAACTCTTCATTTAACGATGGTCCAGAGTTATGACAGCCTTGGGAAAAATGCTTTATGACCCCTGCGGTCACGCGATCGCAATTTGCGACCTTTTTTACAATGGTCATTAAGCGAGTCACATGGTCGTTAAGCAAATCACGTGGCCGTTAAGCAAATTCCAGCAAAACACGCCCATTAGGGAAGCTGAATTCGCTTAACAACCCTTGTAACAACGATGTAAAATCAGCTCCGATTTGCTTAACGACCAAATCTCTTAGCGACCTAAATTCCGGTCCCTATTGTGGTCGGATAGCGAGGAATACCTGTAGAAGAATCACGGGGTCAGAACCTGGTCAACCCTGGGGTTCCCTGGGTGCTGCTGAACTGACATTTCTGAGCCAGCCTACCTCGCAGGTGTGGAAGGTGTGGAAGCTCGGGTGGAAGACCACCAGCTCTACACCCTCCTTCCTCTTCTCCCCACGCTGCTGAGGTCCACCCTGACCTACCTCAAGACGCAGCCGGGAAAGAGGATTTCGTATTCCAGCTGCTGGGTAGAGCCCCGGTTCACGATGACCGAATGCTCATACTGTTGCTTCAGCTGATTCCACACGTAGTACTTTTTGGGGATATCACCACGGTAGTTTATCTGTAAAACGGAGATCATGAACAGCCAGAAGCAAGCCTAGAAGCAACCAGCCAGGAATTCTGGGAGTTGAAGTCCATACACCTGAAAGTTGCCAAGTCTGAAAAACACTGGCCCATCTCTTCGTTCTCCTGATGTCCCTTACGTGTCACATTCCAGAAGGGTTTGTTCAACCATGGTTTCACGAACGAACCTCAACTGGCTGGATTTACACAACTCGTTCAGCCCCAAACCACAGGGTTTCTGAGCCACGACAGCCAGGTCTGCCGGGCTAAGACTGCACACAACCCCTTCGGTGGCCTTGTGTGTGGCGTATTTCTGTGTGGATACTGTAGCTGGAAAAACCATGTTTATGGCTTTGTGTGTTGCTTGAATCCCGCCACTGGCACTTACTCAACAAACCCTGGTTTAGCGTGAGTAAATCCAAGGATTGCCTATTTCTCCAGCTGCTTCTATGCCTCTCCAGCTGGTTTTGGTGCTTTCTTGCTCTTTCATTCATTCTGTAAATGGTGATTTTGGCAGCCACACTTTCTAACTGCTGGGGGCTAATTTTGCAAAAATTTCTGGTCTTAAGCGCCTGACAAATATCCATACCTTGGTCTCACATTTGGGGTTTCCATCAGGGTCCGTGAGGGTTCCCCCATATAACACGGGGATCTCTGCAGGGTCAATATATTTGTGTAAGTCTTCTTTCCAATTTGCTAGGGAGAAGTAAGAAGGACACTGTTTTCAATAGATACTCGTTCGTGGCTGTTGTGTGCTCCAAACCCCCTTCCTGGAATTGCACTGGAGCGTTGCACAGCCCGGTTGTCTACCGGCCCTAATAAATTAATAATAATTTCTTTAAAACCTCCACGAGTCTGTGGGCTAGAAGCCTAGGTGTTTTTCAACAAAATAAAATTGAAATATATTGAACATAAAAGAGCTGTAAACGAAAAAGGCACACCTCAAACATTAAAGTAAATGAATTAAAATAAATACAAAATAAAAGAACATGTGGAGCCTGTTAGATCTCTGATGATTTGCAGTAATGGAAGGAATGTGGACTCTCGGTTATTTACATGCAGAAACAAACTCAGTAACCAGGTTAAAGCACGTGTGTGTGAACGCAGCCATCAGGTCAACCCTGCATAGAACAGATCATGTGTTCGATTTGCATCCAATTTCAGAAGGACGGCAGAAACTCAGAGAAAACTCCAACATGGATGGGACTGAACCAGAAGGTCAGGACCCAACTCTGTGTTAAATATAATTTAGCATGTTTAATTAAACCGCATGCCTCAATGAAACTTTGAACATTTACAAAATCATAATGAAGAACCAAAACACACCTAAAAAAATTCAGAAGTTTGGGAATACACAAAGGGACCTTTGAATCAGCTGATCAGGAGGAAATGTGGATCTATCAAAAGGGACGTCTGGCATCACATTGAAGGAGTTTTGCATCTCCAGTCCAAAAAGAAGGAGAATTTTGGTAACAGCTGCGTGTTTAATTGGTTTTGCCTTCCCTTTTGTTCTGGGCTGCGCTTGACCAACCCTTTTTTTCCTGCTAGAAATCAAAGATTCACAACAATGCCCCCTACCTCCCAAGACAATTAACTTCTTGCGAGTATCTTCACTCAGAAGGTGCTTCACCAGGTTGTAAGCTACAGGGAACAGTTTTGGTGCTGTATTGTCGGCAGGAAAAACAAATCAGCAGTAAGTCAAGGGGTAAGGGGATGTCTTTCCCCCCCAAAAAATAAAAAACAAAAAAATACATGCCCCCACAGAGAGGGATTGAGACTCACCTTTAATAACAAATAAATGTTTAAGGCACTCAGGATAGTTCGCTTCGAACATGGCAAGAAGCTGGAAGGATGCAGAAAGAATCAAACAAAAGAAAACTGCAAAACTTTATAGCCGTGTTTCTCAGCCGTTGCCACTTTAAGATAGGTGGACTTCAACTCCCAGAATTTACGTCTTAAAGAAGTCCACACGTCTTAAACTTGCCAAGGTCAAAAACACAACTCTAGGTCAAACAAGGGGGGAAATTCTCAGTGCACGACCCGCAAGCCTCTTTGCCCATCTCACCTCTCTGTAGACGTCAACGGCTGGCTTCCAGAGATGCCTCAAACCCAGCCCTTCAAAATCATAAATCATCACAGCAGCTTCAACTGTTTTCCCCAGCTTGAGAAAAGGGGAGTGGGGGGAAGAGAGAGAGATGGGGAGAAAAATTAAAGCAATGATGTAAATAGGAACATCAGCAGCCCCTTTTCTATCACCCACGCTTTGCCTTTTGATCAGGGGCTCTAGAATTATTTTTTATTTTATTTTATTTTACAATGAACAGGTTCCACAGCCTGAAAAAAAGTCAGAACTTCTGGATCGTGCCATCTGGCCCAGTCTGCTGACTCTGCACACGCCCTGACTTACTTTTTCACTCTGTTCCTGGCATATTTCCCGCAATGTCTCGCACACCTGGATGTTATACTTGAGCAGATCCTGCTTTGAAGCAGAGAAGAGGATCCCTTTGGGATCAAGGGCCCCAACGATCTCATACCGAACAGGGCAGCCTTCTCGATCAAACCCACATGTTCCTCCAGCCATGTACTTCAGGATAACCTACAAGAACCACACGGTCAGGTCAGACGGGCCAGCCTCCAAGCGGTGGACAGGGCCAACTTAATGCCCAATTAAAGATACCTGACCCCGTAAACGTGATGGCACCATTCCTTTCGCAACATTTTTGAAGCAACCAAGACTGGGCACCATTGAAGGAGAGAGACAGCTGAGAGTGGGAGGAACCGCCATCACCTGAGATCACCTGAGACTCACCTCTGGGGCCTTCCATTCTTTAATGTGTTCGGCATCCATATGCTTGCGGTACTCAACGTGCTGTTCACCGAGAAACAAGAGAGAACAAACCACAAAGCGGTGAGAGAGGGAAATCCTATGTCGGCCCCACCACGTAGACCAGACCAGGAATTCAACTTCGCAGGAAGGCTAAAACTACTGTGATGGAGATGGGCTACAATAGCAGAATCTCGCAAGTCTGATTGTGCTGGTCCTCCTTCCCCCTCTTATACTACCGTGAATTAGGGAGGTGATTCTCTGAGCCACTTCCAAAAGTTCTCTGGATCTTCTGGCCTTAAAAGTGCTTCATCCCCTTTTGCCTAGGAAACGGTTCCTGCCTATCTCCATCAAGGTCATCTTCCTTCCTCTCTACCCCCAGTAGAACGTTTTTTCCCAATCTTCTGCCATGTTTATTCACTTTATTGATTAGATTTATATCCTGCCTTTCATGCAGGACCTCAGGTGGCCCTCTTCTGCCAAGGGAGGATAGGCTGAGAGGGAGGGACGGCTCAGAGGCCCCCAGGGACCCTCCACGGTGATGGTAGGTTAGAACCTGCATCTCCCACTCCTTGTCTGGCACCCGAACTGACACCTCCATTGGTTTCTCGTGAGCGCTAAACAAAAGCAAAGCCACGTTCAATTCAGGAAATAGCTAATCAACCCCCAGAAACGTGAGAAATTGTAGAGATTCCCTTGAAATCTAGAACTGCTTTCCTATCTCGGTGTACCAAGTACAACTCCCCCTCTCTCCAGTCAGGATGATGGAGCTTGAAGGTGTGTGGACTTCAACTCCCAGAATTCCCCAGCCACCTATCTTAAAGTGGCAACGGTTGAGAAACACGGCTATAAACTTTTGCAATTTTCTATGGTTCGATTCTTTCTCCACCCTTCCAGCTTCTTCCCCTGTTCGAAGCGAACTATCCTGAGTGCCTTAAACATTTATTTGTTATTGAAGGTGAGTCTGGGAGTTGAAGTCCACACACCTTCAAGCTGCCAAGGTTGAGAAACACGGTTATAGTGACACACATCTAGAAAGCAGTCCTTGGACAAGGTTGCCCGACTTTATTTTGAAAAGGGCACCCAGATAAGATCGCTGAAGGGACCCTCGCCAAAACATCAACAAATTCATCGTTCGGAAATCAACTCTGCTGGAAGTGTTTTTTGCTTTTGATATAAGGAGCGCTCTTGCAAGGAAGAAATTCACATATTCTGAGAAGCTAAAAGTAAGGTGGTGTCCTTAATTGCTGGGAAAGTGGGTGGCTTTTATTAGGGGTCTGTGATGGAATGGAAGTATGAAGGCCAGACTCAGGGAGAAAAACGTTTCCTTTCGTCTCCTGAGGGGCGAGGGAGAGAGAAGAGGATGAGGCTGGCACCTCCCTGAGGAATTCACAGTGTTGTGGCTGGCATGACTTGGGTGCTGGGGTTTCCGTCTGGGAAGATTCTTGCTAGAGGTTGTAGCTAATAAACATAGCTGGACTGAATTAGCACTGTCTCCTGGAGTTCCTTGGGCTAGGCCTGACATCAATCTTCCCAGACTAAACAGATTGATGTCAGGCCTAGCCTAAGGAACTCCAGGAGACAGTGCTAATTCAGTTCAGCTGTTTATTAGCTACAACTTCTAGCAAGAATCTTCCCAGACTAAAACCCCAGTTCCCAAAGTCCTCCAGCCACAACAGTGTGAATTCCTCAGGGAGGTGCCAGCCTCATCCTCTTCTCTCTCCCTCGCCCCTCAGGAGATGAAAGGAAACGTTTTTCTCCCTGAGTCTGGCCTTCATACTTCCATTCCATCACAGCGTCAGAGCGACTCGCCTGCTGCGGATGTACTCAGCGGGAGTTAAAAGAGTCAAGATGGCGGGCACTGAATCTTGTGACAAAACCGCTTCCGGTGGTGAAGTCAGCCGGGCCGGACGACGTCTCCGTGGGAGGCGACCGAAGGCGCTATGGGGGGGGGGTTTCTCTTCATTAAACTGTAGCGCCCTACAGTTTAATTAATTAATTTAACTTAATTTAATTAATTTAATTAAATTTAAATTTTAATTAATTTAATTAATTTAACTTCATTAAACTACATTAAGCTGTAGCGCCCGCCCTATGGAACATCTTGCCGCCTGAGGTGCGGTGTGCCCCCTCCCTCGTGGCCTTCAGGAAAGAGATCAAATCCTGGCTCTGCCAGGAGGCCTGGGGGCCGGCGGGGGGCCCGCACCTATGGAGATGGCTGGTGGGGTGAGGGGTTGTCCCCCCCCCCAGCATCTTACAGGTTTTTTAGGGCCAAATTATAGGAGGTTTTTAGGCCATTTTTATATATGTTTTTAACTATTTATAGATTTGACTATGTCTGGAGAGTCCTGTGTTTTTTATTATGATTGTGAGCCGCCCAGAGTCACCCAATGGGGGAGATGGGCGACATACAAATTTGGAAAATAGATAGATAGATAAATAAATAAATAAATAAAAATAAACCCCGACTCCACCACACGAGAATCGTGGTGGGTGGAAGGAAAGCCAGGCTGAGCAAGCGCCCTGCCGAAAAAGAGGGGAAATGACCTTGAAACGCCCAGCCGAAGCTCCCGGCGTCTGAGGAAAGCTCAAGAAATTTAAACTTGAGCAACGACTCTGCTTATCCTCCACCCCGGTGGAAGGAGATTAGAAGTTTGAAGACCTTGAGGAGTCAACAACAGTAAGAACTTACCGTTGGAGCTGGTGTATAAAGCTTGGGGAAAGTGAAATACTGTGAGTAACTGGGGGATCAAGTCACAAGCCGATAGTAAGTAAAATTATATGACTGCAGAGAGTTGCCTGTACAATAGCACCGTCTAGTGTCTACGAATAGACGTGAGGGAGGAAAAACACAGAGACTCTGAATCACAATTACAATTTCAAGAAGCGTGTGAGAAAGTGAATACTCAACTAACACCGTAAAAGTAATCTGGAGACGAGAAGTGGTGAAGTCCTAATGGCGACAGGCCCAGAGGAAAAAAGGAGCGATTCTAAAGCAGGAAGAGAAGGGCAGCCAGGAGAGGACGTTATAACAATGGAAATGACGAAAAATTGAATGAAAATGATACAGAACACCGACGAGTGTATTACAACATTGGAAAATGAAATTGAGAAAAACTTTGAGAAAATGGGAGGAAGATTTGATGGAATTGAAAAGAGATTAGAAATGGTGGATAAAGAAGTAGAAACAATAAGAACAGAACAGGGAGAAGTAAAAAATAGAGTAGAGAAGGTAGAAAAGGTATCAAATCAAAATGTGGAATAGAATGAAAAAATGGCTCAACAGATGGACAGGCTTGAATATAGACAAAAGGAAAATATGATAAGATTAAGGAATACACCAGAACAAGCAGAAGGAGAAGATGTAAAGAAATTTATGAAACGTAGCTTGGCAAAATGGCTAAATATGGATGAAGAAGAGTTAACATTCCTGACTGATAAAACTTATAGAGTAAATTCATTATACGCAAGGAAGAATAAAATACCAAGAGATGTTATGCTGATAGTGACTATTAAATCCTTTAAAGATAAAATTTTTAAACTGAATTTTGAAAATCCATTAAAGATTGAAGGAAATATAATTCGCTTGTTGAAGGAAATCCCACAAAGAATGTTGAGGAAACGAAAAGAATTTAATTATATTGTCCAGGCCTTGGGAAGGAATAATATTCAGTTTAGATGGGAGATTCCACAAGGACTGTCATTTATTTTTAAAGGTAAAAGGCAAATAATAAAAACGGAAACTGAAAGGGAATTCTTTTGGAAGAGATATGAACGTGATTTGATTGATGGGGATCCAGAAGAAGAAGAAGATATGAAAAAAGATGGAGAAATAGGAGACCCAATAGTAGGATTAGAGGAAGAGGATATACAGTATAATCATAACAATGACAATGAAGCTATATTCTGAAAATGCTAAAGATCTTAATTCAGTAGTGAAAAGGAAAAGAGTATTTCATAATCTGAAAAAGAAAAAATTAGATATAATTTGTTTACAGGAAACTCATATTAAAAAAGTAGATAGAAGACTCTTATTAAAGAAGAAATTAGGAAAAGAATATATTACATCTGATAGTAAGAAGAAGAAAGGAGTAGTAATATATGTGAATGAAAGATATGATTCTAAACTAATTTGGTCAGATAAAGAAGGAAGAATAATGATGGTAGAAGTGAGAATTGGGGTGGATTTTATAACTGTTATTGGAGTATATGCACCACAAGAAAAACAAGAGGAATTTTATAAAAATCTGCTGAGTAAGATGTGGGAATTAGCTAATAAACAATTTATAATCTTGGGAGACTTCAATGGAATTGTTTCAAAAAATTTAGATCGAGATACTGGAAAGAAACAAAGGAAATATGTGAGGACATTACCAAAGAGTTTCTTTGACATGATAGATATGTTTAAACTAATGGACACTTGGAGAAGTAAATATGGAGAGGCCAAAAAATTTACATTTTATTCAATACCTAATGATTCTTATAGTAGAATCAATATGATATGGATATCTCCAGAGTTGTTCTTTAGGGTTAAGAAGATGGAAGTACTCCCAAGGGTTTATTCTGATCACAATCCTATTTTGATTAATTGGAATGTGAAAACTAACAGAATTGGATTAAAAAGGTGGAGATTGGACAATTTTTTATTGAAAGATGAAAAGGTGGTTAACCAATTTAAGGAAAAGATAAAAAGTTACTTCGAATTAAACTTAAAAGAAGAACCACATATTGCTATAATTTGGGATGCAGTTAAAGCGGTTTGGAGAGGACAGTGGATTCAGATAAAAGCTAAAATAAACAGGGATAAAAAGAAAAAAGAAGAATTATATAAAGAACTGGACCAAGTAGAAAAGTTAATGAGAAAAAAGGGGAAATCAAAGGAATATATTATAAAAATGGATTATATAAGAAAAGAGATTATGTCTATCCACGCAGAAGAAATTGGGAGAAAAATAATATATATGAAACAGAAGAGTTTTGAAATGGGAAATAAACCAAGTAAACTTTTATCATGGCAAGTAAGGGAAAAGCAAAGGAGAAACATGATATTAAGAATTCAGCATAAAGACAATATGATACAAAATGAAGAACAGATTCAAAAGATTCTGGAAGAATTCTGGAAGAAGGGAGGCCAGAATCTTGGAAGGGAGCGAATATTACTGTAATTCCAAAACCGGCTCGAGACTTAACATTAGTGAAAAATTATAGACCGATCTCTTTGTTGAACTGTGTTTATAAACTATTTGCTGCAATTCTGGCAAGAAGATTAAAAAATCAGTTAAAAAATTATATACATGTAGATCAATCAGGATTTTTGCCCAATAGACATTTAGCTGATAATGTAAGAACGGTATTAAATGTTATTGAGTATTATGAATATCATCATCATCAAAAATTGGCTTTGCTCTTCCTTGACGCTGAAAAAGCATTTGACAACATATCTTGGAGTTTTATGAAATTAGTTATGAAAAAAAGAGGAGTAGGAGCTAAGTTTGAAAGAGCGTTGGAAACAATTTATAGTGAACAAACTGCAAAACTAATTATAAATGGACAATTGACTCAGAATATAGTTATACAAAAAGGAACCAGACAAGGTTGCCCTTTATCTCCATCAATTTTTATTACAGTTTTGGAAATTTTATGTCAAAAAATTAGAGATAATGAAAATATAAAAGGATTGAAAATTGAGAAACAAGAATGTAAGTTGAGAGCATATGCCGATGATGTGGTATGTATTTTGGACAACCCAATAGATACTGCCAAAAACTTACTGGAAGAAATTAAGAAATTTGGTCAAGTGGCAGGTTTTGTTATTAATAAAGATAAAACGGATGTAATTACAAAGAACATCTCAAAAGAAGAAATAGAGGAATTGGAAGAAATACTGAAGATTAAAATAGTTAAGAAAACAAAATATTTAGGAATAAATTTAACCTCCACAAATAAATCTCTTTTTGAAGAAAATTATATGAAAAAGTGGAGGGAAATAAAACAGGATATTATTGAATGGAGTAGACTGAAATTAAGTTTATTAGGAAGAATGGCATTAGTGAAGATGAACTTATTGCCTAAAATGAATTTTTTATTTCAAACAATACCAATTATAAGGAATGAAAAATTTTTTATAGAATGGAAAAGAGATATTTTGAAGTTTATATGGGATAATAAAAAACCAAGAATTAGTTATATACATTTGATTGATTTAAAAGAAAGAGGAGGATTTGGTCTCCCAGATTTGCAAGTGTATTATGAATCAGCTTCTCTTACTTGGATTAAAGATTGGATTTTACTGAAGGATGCAAGGAAATTAGATTTGGAGGGCTTTAATAAAATTTATGGTTGGCACGCATACCTTTGGTATGGAAAAGAAAAAAAACATCAAGTATTTTTAAAGAATATCCCAAGACAGAGTATTTTTAGAGTTTGGAAAAAATACAAAGATAGACTAGAAGTTAAAACACCAATGTGGCTGTCCCCCAAAGAAATTCAATCTGGTTGTATGAAAAATTTAGATACCACATGTTGAAATATAGAGATATTTTGATGAAATACAATGGGAATTATAAAATGAAAGCACAGGGGGAATTACAAATAGATTGGTTTAAATACCATCAATGGAATGCGGTCTTCCAGCAAGATTTAAAAGAAGGATTTCAAAAAGAGGAATCGGAATTTGAAAAAGTTGTTAAAAGTGAGGAGAAAATTATGTCAAAAGTATATAGAATTTTGTTGTTATGGAAAACAGAGGAAGAAAATGTAAAACATTGTATGATCAAATGGGCACAGGATTTAGGACATAATATTATGATGGAAAGGTGGGAAAGATGGTGGGGAAAAGATATAAAATTTACAGTATGTCATGATATAAGAGAAAATAGTTACAAAATGATGTACAGGTGGTACCTGACCCCAGGTAAATTGGGAAAAATGTATAAAAAAATAGAGGTTAAATGTTGGAAATGTGGGGAGAAGGGTGCCTCCTTTTTTCACATGTGGTGGAGCTGTAAGGAAATGAAAAAATTATGGGATATTATACATAAACATATAGAAAAGATGATTGGAATGAACTTTGTTAAAAAGCCAGAATATTATTTGTTGGGGATGCTTGATTAAAAAATTAAGAAAAAGTCATGGAACTGTATCATGTATGCAACAGCAGCCGCAAGAATGATTATTGCTCAACGTTGGAAGTCTGAGAAGATTGAGAATTGGGAACTACAATGGAAGAAGAAATTGAACCACTTCAAGCAAATGGCAAAGATAACAGCCTGGATTAAAGATAAGACTTTGGAGAAATATAAAGAAGATTGGATGGAATATGAACACTGGATGAGAAAACGGGACTGAACCCTCGATAAATTCCCCAAAGAATGCTAATAAAAAAAAATTACTTTGCTGTTTAACAATTTAAGAAGTAGAATGGAAATAGCAGCTTATTTACGTATCTATTTGTTTTTACTGTTAGGATACTGGAAGTCAAATCTGTCTATTATGTAATAATAAAAATTTATACTATATAAAAAAAAAGTCAAGGTGGTGGTCGGGCAACCGAAGCCCCACCCCTTTTTGCGTGTGTCACGCCCCCGCCGATGATCCTGCTGCTTCCTGATCACTTTACTGGATTCATTCTTCACCATAATACCACAGTTTTAGATCCCAAACTTTTGTTTACTGCTCCCAAAATTTAGAACCTGCCCTTCCAATGCGTATCTATACCTCTAATTAACTTTTATCTCTTAATACTCCCTCTCTTTGCACGCACGCATGCATGCACACACAAACACACACACACACACACACACACTTGCACTTCCACAAGCATTTTTGCACTCTTCTACTGATTGGGCTCAGTTTGCACAAAGGCTTAGGCAAGTCACTTAAAGAGCAATTCTACTCCAGTTGCCAAACTGCTCAGCTTGCTTAGGATGGACCTCCGCTAGTTCACTGACAGCTTAGCATGCAGGATGAAGCAGCCTGTTTGGGTTAGTTCATGGTTCAATGTGTTGTGTGGACCAAAAAACAGATCCAGGCGAATGGGAGGGTGCAAACCCAGCCTTGTCCTGTGTTTATAAAAAATAATGGGAGAGAAAGCTGCCTCTTACCTTCCTGAGCATAGCTTCCGATTTCTGCAGGTCAAAACACCGGGCTGGAACAAGATCATGCCGGTTAGGAATCAAATTTCACACTACCCTCCCACAGGCACCAATGGTGGGAATGCTCTGACGCTGCACCCGCATCTTTCAGTAGGGTTGGTTCTTCCATTAATCAAGCAAGACAACTAGATTTGGGTCCATGCTTAAGAGAGCAATCAATTGCCACTTTCACTCGCAGAAGGCGGTTGACCTTCTCCTTGGCTCACTTTAATGCTCTTCCACGGCAGCACCGGAAGGCAAATGCAGGGAAATCCCGGTTGCTGAACCAGGGTAGCATCGTGAACCACAGAAGAAGCGACAACCCACGTCTTGTTGTGTTGCCAATTCTGGAGAGACCCTCGTTTGCAGTTGATCTCCGTCTCCTCCGAATTCCCAGAGCAATTTGACTTATTTTACTGGCATTACCTATTAGACCACAACGACAATTCTGTGTCCCTAAGCCATGGCTAAGGTTTGTTACATCCTGGGTCAACCCTGCCCTGCTCTCATTGCCACCGTTAATGCTAATGCAATGTTTTACTGTGGTCTTTTTTCCTTCTTCGGTCTGGGTTTATAATAAAGGCTGTTCATTCCTTCCTTCACCAAGTTCATCTTGGCGGCCCTTAGGAAGGAAATGGGTCTCCGTAGTTGTGGCTGAAATCCTGGAGGAATTCAGGGAAGGAAGCCATACAGATGTGTCCACCAAGAACTGAGCTGGACCTGAAGGAAACCTGACCTTTCATATTACTCATCTCTTGCCTTTTTTAAGCCAGCATCTTGCACAATGGCATAACCTTGATTTAAAAACCACACTCTCTTGGCTCATGTGCTAACTGAAACTAACCAACCCTAGATTGCAGCCCAGAATCACGTCCAAAGGCCACTGTTCTCAAAGGCACGTTCTTCAAGTCAGTTGAACACCTTCTGACACATCCATGGTAGGAGAAGAGCTGTGCCATTCTATGGGGTGCAAACATCAGGAGAAGTCTGGTAGCCCCTTTTCCACCTGACCACTTTTATTGAAAGGCATAAGTGTTTTTCCCAAAAAGGTGCTGCTGGACTCCTTCTGATTTTTGGATACCGTGGACTGCCGTGCCTTTCCTCCTACAATTAAAAGAAACTGAACCGGACCGTCTGTGTGAGAGCTGGATGGACCAACCGTGCTAAGGTTCTGGACTACTCAGCAATGTAGAAAAGGGACCTGTGAACCTGTCTGCCTTTTAATAAAATGGGTGGGGTGAAAAGGGGCTACCAGGAGCCACCTGATTTCAGGACACATCCAGGTAAATGTCTCTACAAAAGTACAGAAATGACTTGCCGGGGCGTTCTTCTGAGATGAGTCTTTGACTTCTCTGTTTCTCCAACCTTCCATCCAAGTGCAAACCAGACCCTCACCTGCTGTGTTCCCTCAAAACCTTTTTATAACAGGTTATAGATTCTTGCTGGGATAAGGGTTACCGCTGACCTTTTTATAACAGGTTATAAATTCTTGCTGGGATAGGAGTTACCACATTTTCTCTCCCGCTTCATCCCAGCATCCTCCTCTAGATTGCAAACCACCGACAGTAACCTCCACCCAGCTTTAGCATGATCTGGACGTTCTCAAGCCTGGTCTTCTCCCACTCACCCACCCTCCTGGCCTGCAACCTTCTATGAGCGGCTGAAGACCCCTCCGCAGAAGCTTTATTCTCTGCAATACCCAGACATGGGGTCAAGAGGAAGACCTAGCTGACAGACAGCTTGAAGAATCTGAAGGACTCACATCGCAGTCAACGTGGGTGCCAGCAGTTGGCAATTCTGTGGGTGCCAAGAAAATAAGGGTGGTGGAGGAAACCTTTCTATAGCTCACCCACACACACTGGTGAGTTCACACCTAGAATGATAGACCTTTCTCCCTGGAGAAAATCTGCAGTGGTGGGGCTTGTATAGTTAAGTTCTTGTGCAGTTGGTCTGGCTTATTATGGTCCCTGAACTCAGCCAAACAATGGTTTATGGCCTAGCAGGATGTGTGAATTCCAATCACTGGCTAGCTGATGGCTGGCTGGGGAATTCTGGGAGTTGGAGTTCACCCATCTGGAAGCTGCCAAGGTGGAGAAACTCTCGACTAGCTTCTCCACTTCCAGTGTTAGTGAGGTCATGGAAACGTCAACCTGCTGTCTGGCGTTACATATCACACAAAAGCCTGGTTTGCTTAACTTAGTTTACAGAGTAAGCCATAATTGACTGGGTTCACAGATAACACTGTGCTCCCTAATCTGGTACCCTCCAGGTATTTTGGATGGGAATTTGGTTGATTAGCAATTACAGGGGCTGGAATCCAATATACTTACGGGGGGGGGGGTGTCGGGGAAAGCTGTGCTCAAATACAACTTTAAATAGGAAACAAAGCTCTATATGAACATAACACACATATACACACCCACACTCCTCTTCTTCTGGATTCTCCTTTTCCTATGTGTTGTTTTTATCACAAAACAGACAATTTAAAAGAGTGCTCTATTCGATCAGATGTATTTAGAAAGGCCGTGCCATTTCTAAAAATGTGAAATATTTCATTTTTTATTTTTTTTCCCTGTTTTCAAAAAGGGTGACCGCGTGATACGTGGAAGTAACAGACCTTGCACACTGATCTCTTTGTGCTAAAGGGTTGAACAAGAAAAGATGCGTGGAAAACAGGCCCTGGGCTTTGACCACAGCCGTGGCAACCTCTTTCACAAACGTGTTTTCTCACGGGGGGCAGAACACTCCGTATCCAGAGCCCAGACTCGGAATTTTGCACCACGTTGCGGTTATAAGTGACCTGTTGAATTAACCAAAATCTATCGATGCTGGCACAGAAGTCCCAGATGAAGCCCCACAGTGTTTTTTGCACTTTAACTTTTATTCTTGTATAATCTTGCTCTTGAGCCACGCCAGTTGGTCCTTTTGTAATTTTATGATCATCTTTCTCTACAAACCTCCAGTTATCCTCCTAAAGAGAGAATTATATGGGATTTCCTATATGGGGCATATACTATTCTGGCAGCTGTTATCATATATAAAGCTAACTCTATATACTTTGTAGAATGTATGTGTTTATTTGATTTTTATTAGCGACTGTCTTGTTTAGAGGGGCAATTACAACAGCGATGAAAAATAACTCTACGACCAGTCCTTGCATTTACCACCTTTGCAGGTCTGTAAAGCAAAGGAAAGCTGAAGCAAGATCATAAGCACAGTCATGGTTTCACTTAGCGACCGCTTCACTTAACCACCAAGTTGTGGGTCCCAATGTGGTCACTAAACGAGGACTACCTGTACATGTAACATAAACTCCGAACCACTAACATTTAGTGATGTCTAACAGAAAAACAGTGGGCAGAAAAGAGAATTCCTCCTTTAAGATTTGTTTTCCTTCTGTGATAAATTGTCTTCTAGAATTGTTCAGCTTTGTAACATTGCCACCAAATACAGAACAATGCTCCAACCTCATTACTGCATTTCCAGCAAACATCTTGCACCGGTTTTCCCTAAGTGTTGAATCACTTCATTAAGCGGCCCTGCTTTGCCACTTAATGGGTCATCCTTGCAAAGGGAGCGTCGCTTGCCACCGCCAAATTTTCCAGGCATGACCAAACCCTGTGGCCTTGGACAGAAGCTAACCCCTGGCTACAGGAAATGCATCCAGGCTTACTACAAACACGTTACGGTTTTCCTTCTTACCTCGAAGCCACTTCAACAAATAGTAGTCATCCTGGACGGGGAGACTTGGTAAGACATCTTGGATATTCTCACGGAACTATAGAAAAGGAAAAAGAAAAATATGGGGGTGGTGATTACACTCCAGCTGGAATCTTTCGTTTCTTGTTCAAGCCACTTAATGCTTTCTTGGGATGAGCCAAAATAAAAAACAGTGGTGGGATTTAGGTGCCGGACCAGGCCATCCTGATTTTTCTTTGATGGTATATAGTTCATTTATATCTCACAATGGAAGGAACATTAAATAAAGTCAAATCAAACTGCCAGCCGCTGAGAGGCTGGGAAGCAAAGGGCACCCTTGATTAGCGTTGGGGGGCACTTAACAATATCCTATTTACATAGCATGGAAAATCCCAGGGTTAGGGTCAGGGTTAAGGTTAGACTGGGAAATTGAAAAAAACATATTGGGAAGCCATAACTTCCGTAATATTGTCTGCTTTTGTCCAGATAGTCATCAGGAGCTGAGATGATCTCAAAAACCCCTTGGCTCATCTTCACCACCCCACCCCACCCCCAGCTGTTAAAGGAAACATGCTCAGCGTTCCTTCATATAGTGCACCCAGGGGGGCCTGTCAAATTTTGCGGGGGGGCTCCCCTGATGGGGTGTTTGCACCTTCTTTGAGGGTTTTCATCATCATTCCAACATTTCGCCCAAAGGGCCCGTGAGCTTTAAAAAGGGCTTTTTCACAACTAATAAACTAGAACATCTTTTTAAAAATTAACCCCCTTTTTTTATCCTAGTACCAAACACACTTAATAAGAATAAAAAATTAGAAATTCAACCTTTAAAAAAGGGAAGAAACAGGTGCTGAAAAAGCAGCTTCTACAAAAACAAGCTCTGGCCCACCGTGTTACTCTTTACTTCTGTTCCTCTCTTGCTCGTGGTTCAGTGCATGCAAGGAAATTGCATGCAAATTGCATGCAGGGCATGCAAAGGAAACAAAAAAGCCTTTTCTCTTAAAAAGAGCATTTTTCTCAGGCCAGAAACAAACTGGAGGCCAGAGAAAGAGAAAAAAATCCAGTGCGCGTAATTTTCACTTAAGAAACTTTCTCTTCCTGTGAAAATGGATGGGAGACTATGAGCGAGTCACCCTGTTTCAGCCCAGGTTATCTCTCAGGGTTATTGTTCTGGGAATAAAATTGGAAAAGGAGTGCAATGCACACCTCTGTGAGGTCCTGAAGGAAGCACAGAATACAGATCAAATAATACAATCAATAAAATTTTCCGGGGAATGCCCATTCTCTGCTACAGGGACCTGCCTGAAAGCAGAAGTCTTCCCAAAGATATCTGTCTCTGTCCATATCACACCGTGCCATAAGAGAGATGCGTATTTCGCCAGGTAATTTATCCTAAACTATAGATACAACACCCGTCTTCAGTCTTAGCTCCCTGTGTGAATTCAAGCAACGCTTTGGGATAAAGAAATGCCAGTGATTTTCCCAAATGCTTCCAGCACATGTCACCAGAAAGCCCACAATTCTTTTAAAAAGAAAAAGAATCAGACTTCCTTTACAATAGCCAGGTCTACTAAATCAAAATACGGAAACGTTCACACTTATTCTAAAGCAGGATTCGCTTAACTGGTTTACTGAATTAACCACAACAGAGAGGGTTCGCACCACACGCTGAGCCATGTACTGGTGGTTATAAACCACAAATAAGGGAGCTCGTTTCAACACGTTAAGCAGATTCCCTTGGTGAGCAGACATAAATCTGCTTATCCATTTTTAAAATCCCCAAAGGGCCCTTTGAGAATCCTTGCGCTTCTGCATTTGCAACGGGAAGCAAAGATGCCCCCCAAGGAACTCCCAATTGGATACAGGAAGGAAAAGGATCGCCTTAGTTTACAGGGAAGGGAACGGGCTGAGATGCGCGCCGAAGACGCAGACGCGTCCGGGCTCAACCCTGCCTTGGGCACGGCTAACCGGACCCTGCGCAGAGGTGAGCATGGCGCTGCGCGGAGAGGGCACCCTTCTGCCGCCAGACGCTGTGCTCCCCCAACTGACTTCAAATAAAATAAAATAAAATAAAAGACCCTCTTGGAGGGATTTGGAGAGGGTCCCATCGCAGGTATGTCGCTGCCAAGAATCGCAAGAATCCGCGCCACGGAGCGCCTTTGACGCGGCTTCGTCTGCCCCTCCGGAGGTGCAGAAAGGCGATGCGGCTTCCTCGCCCTGCCCTCGGCAATCGCGCCTGGAGCCGAGGACCTTTCCCGGCCTTGCCGTCAGCTGCCCGCCGGGCGAACGACCCCCGTCCCTCCTGCCACTACAACCGCCATCACCCACAGCGGCTGAGCGCAACGGGGCTTACCACTCTCCCGAGAGGGACCCCGAGCTGCTCGGAGCGCTTCTCCGCTGCCCGCAGACCAGCCCGTGACCCCGCTTCACCCCTCCCGCGCTTCCGCCCAACGACCCCGCAAGGTAGGGCGCAAGACGGACAGCCACCGCGCCGAGGGCTCGGTCTCCCGAGAGGCGAGTGCAAACTTGCACGCGAAGGAGCCGGCTGGGGAACGCTGCCCGGAGGCGAGACGCGCAAGGCGGCGGCGGCGGCGGCGGCGGCTCCTTGCGAGGCTGTCCCTTGGAAGCCCGCGGGGGGGGCGGAGGGGGGCCCCGCTGCAGCCCCGCCGGGCCGGGCCAGCCCAGCCCAGCGCTCCGCTCCGCTCGCTCGAGGGCGCGGGCCGGCTGCGGGTGCGCGGCGCCGGGGTGCGCGTCCGGGCGGCGGGGCAAGAGGTCCGTGCGCGGCCGCCGAGCGGGCAGGCGAGGGACGGGCGCAATCGGGGGGGGCACCTCTCTGCCGGGGGGGCGGCCGCCCCGCTCACCTTGGCCAGCGCCGCCTCCTGCTTGGCGCTCAGGTCGCCCACGAAGCCGCTCATGACCGCGTCTACCTGCCCGCGCGCCGCGCCGGCGGCTTTCAGGGGCTGCGGGCTCGCGGGCCACGCCCCCTCCCCTCCTCCCCTCCCCCGGAGGGGGCGGCGCTCCGGCGGGGTGGGAAACTACTACTCCCAGCAGTCCCGCCAGCGCGCCGGCCCGGCAGGAATTCTGGGAGTCGTAGTGCCACTAGCTGGCTCCCCCACGGAGTGGGGCGGGCTTGCAGGTAGGGAGGAACGGGGCGGGCGGGGCGCTGGGCGTCGCCAGGAAGGTTGCAAGAAGCCGTCAGTGACTGAGCCTGGAGAGCCAGGGGCTGTCCCACCCTGTCGCCCCACCGCCAGCTGTCCTGCGCGAATGGATGGATGGATGGATGGATGGATGGATGGATGGATGGATGGATGGATGGATGGATGGATGGATGGATGGATGGATGGATGGATGGATGGATGGATGGATGTCCCACCCTGTCGCCCCACCGCCAGCTGTCTTGCGCGGATGGATGGATGGATGGATGGATGGATGGATGGATGGATGGATGGATGGATGACGTGCCACCAAGTCGTTGTCGACTCCTAGCGACCACGTAGATAGATGTGCTCCATGACGATCTACTGCGTGTCTAACCCAGTGAAGTCCACCCATCTTCAAGTGGCCAAGGTTGAGAAGCACTGCTTTAGAGAATTACTGACTGCACGTAATCCTGTAGGGATAAGAACTAAAGAAGGAATCCGGATGGACCTGACCACCAACCTTTCACTCCAGTGTCCTGCTGCCAGGGTGGCCGGCCAGAGACCCAGGACATTTGCCCCTCCGACCTCAGAACTGCTCTGCCCCCACTTCTGGAGTAGCCCATTTCCAGAACGATCACTTTAAAGACGATGAGCTCTTTCTAAGAAAAGTCCCCACCGGACCAGATGGACTTGCAGGCTGAGTTCACCCACGGGCGAGCCTCATCCTTCATGGGGTTTGACTGGTTTTAATGTAGCATGTTGTGTCAACCTGGCCATTTGGGTTTCATACACCATGGTTTGTCACTCAGCATGAGTGACCCATTTCAGTATATCATAGCTAGGTAAATTGCAGGATCTTAATACTGCAGATGAAGCCCCCCCCCAAATATGGAGAAAACCTACTATCAACAGAAGTACAAGTAAAAATGTAAACAATAAAAACATATTAAAAGCCATTCGTACAGTAGTGATGGCAATAATACTATTTTTATTTAGAATGCACTAAATGCGGTTCAATAAAATGTACTTATACCTGAGTGCAGTAGAATCATTTTATTAATTACAACACTCTATAAAGATAATAAAAGAATACAGTAGTATAAAGAAATCAGTTTAGGAGGCTAACCCAGTTTTCTGCATCTGTACAACACTACAAATTGTGAACAAGCCACGTGGGCATGGTTTATACCAGCCGTTCTCAAACTGTGGTCTGGAGACCCCTGGGGTCCCCGAGACCCTTTCAGAGGTTCTGTGAAGTCAAATAAATTGTTTAAAATGTCTCAGATTTCATTTCTAATACAGTCAATGTAAATACAGTAGATAGAACCCGCATACAGTAAGCCAAAAATGTACGTTGGACCTCTTTGGGGTCCTCAGTCATTTCTGAGAATGTAAAGGGGTCCTGAGATCAAAATGTTTGAGCACCGCTGGTTTATACAGTGTGGTGGACTGCGAGAGGGCCGGCCGCTTTGAAATCCAGGGCGTCATGTCTAGTCAAGGGCCAGAGAGGGAAGCCTCTGAAACAAAGAGGAACCCCAGAGAATGGGCGGCTCCATCTACTTTGGGGTCTGGGTCTTCCCAGTTCTTGCTTTGCCCCCCCCCATGGTACTGAATGGGTGAAGCCAGGGCTACGCGCCCTCCAACAGAAGAAAGAGAAGGCTTTGGGGGCTGGAAAGTTATCAAACATATCAGCTTTCTGTCTCCGTCCCAGGAGTGTCAACATACAGGAGTGGTTAAAAAGGTCCCTCTGATCTGTAAGCTAAAGGGGCAATTTGCTGCTGCTCCCAGAATTCCTGGCTATTTACTCAAACTCTTGTTGAGTTGGCTCGTGGAGTGGATTCGGGTCAAGCCTTTCCTACTCTGGGGTTTGAGAAGACCTCCAGGACACATTTGATGGGCAAGCTCCTCTGAAGTGAGAGCAGAAAGACAAAAAAGTCTCCGTTGATTTGGAAAGGAACACAACCCAAGTGAGCCTCTTGCCCAGAGATTTATGGAGCAGTTGTGAGTTTGAGAACGCTGTTTTTGGTGCCAGGGACTTGTCTGGGATAAGAGACTTTCTAGGTCTAGAGTTTGGCATGTCACCCAGTGTCTCTCAGACTTAGCAACTTTAAGATGCTCAACTCAAGACCTCAAGAAGTCCATGCAAGTTAAGATGTGTGAATTTCAACTCAAGACCTCAAGAAGTCCATGCAAGTTAAGATGTGTGAACTTCAACTCAAGACCTCAAGAAGTCCACAGGTGTTAAAGTTGCTAAGATTGAGAAACACTGATGTAACCAATAACATTTTCGAAGCAGATGGCTTATTTTGGCAACTTGTGCCATAGTTCCCTCAATTAGCTGCCATTCATCTCATTTTCCCATATTACAGATGGGTGAGGATGGAGACTTAAGGTCTCTTGTTGAGAAGAAGAAAGCGCAAATAATTGCCAGTCTCTATTTCTGGGAGAATAGCCTCCAGGTGATTGAATATTTCCATCCTTAACAAGACACACAGATTCCTTGGTGATGGAGGACACACACAAGCTCAGTGGGGCATTTTTACCACCGACAAAGATAGAACCTATTGTCGAAGGCTTTCACGGCCGGCATACGATGGCTGGTGTGGGTCTTCCGGGCTGTGTGGCCGTGTTCTTGAAGTTTTGTTTCCTAACGTTTCGCCAGCACCTGTGACCGGCATCTTCAGAGTGCAGGAGCACAGACAGGAGCAGTTCTCTCTGTGCCCAGGGTGATGTGACCCTTTTGTGGGTATTTATAGAGACCTGGAACGCAGCATCCATACCAGGATAAAAGAACACGAAAGGCACTGCAGACTACAGCAACCAGAAAAATCTGCAGTAGCTGAACATGCTCTCAAGCACACTGGACACAAAATCCTATTTGAAAACACAGAGATACTGGACAACACCAACAGCCACTATACCAGGCTATACCGGGAAGCCATTGAGATTCACAAACACCAGCAGAGTTTCAATAAAAAAGAGGAGTCTCTAAAAATCAACAAAACCTGGCTACCAATCCTGAAAAATACAGCCTGCAAAAGGTCAATGAACTCAGCTCAACCACCAGGACATGTGAACAGTTCACACAATGAACTTGCTAATCACCCCCAGCAGCCCCTCGTTAACAATTCAATAGAGGAAAAAACCCTGCCTAATCCCCAGGAAGATACACACAGATGCTGACACCAAAACAAGCAGCCACTCAGTAACTCAACCCCCCCCACACACCCCCAATCCCCCCTTTCCCCCCCCCTCCAGGTCTCTATAAATACCCACAAAAGGGTCACATCACCCTGGGCACAGAGAGAACTGCTCCTGTCTGTGCTCCTGCACTCTGAAGATGCCGGTCACAGGTGCTGGCGAAATGTTAGGAAACAAAACTTCAAGAACACGGCCACACAGCCCGGAAGAGCCACACCAGCCAAAGATAGAACGATCTTTTTAAGACAGATGTCACTTAAAGTCCTATTAGGGAGGATAATTTTCTGAATACAACTGAACCCCCAACCACACCTTCACATGTGTGACTAGCTTATGGTTCGTGGGTAACAGGATAGTTATAAAAGAGTTAATTTTAAGAACTGGGAATGAGCAATAATGAGAAAAGGTATCCTGGGACCACTCCTCAGCCAACACAACATGACTGACTCAGGACAATGCCATGACAGAGAGGTGGATAGGAGACCACAAGGAAATCCCCAGGTTGTAGGCTAGGCTGAGAAGTTGAGAACACATCCCAGAAGAAGAGAATGGGAAACTATTTCTGTATCGTTGCTAAGAGAACCACCAGGAATCCTCAGGAGCTGAGCTCAACTCAAAGGCGACATTATCTTAAAGTTTGCCCACTAAGATCGACATCATTCCACAAAAAAAGTGTGCAAAGCCAATACAATTTTTATTTATTTTATTTTTTAAATAGCAAAGTGGTCACCGCCCATCTCGTTAAAAAGCGGCTGCGTTTTGAACTGTTTTTTTTTTTTTCTCAAAAAGCAATATATCAATTTTCATTTTCTGTGAAGGGAAGAAAGAAACAAGCGCCGATGAAGACAGTTTGGGCTTTGTAAGCACGTGGTCACCTTTTCACGGGTAGATTCTTGTTGGTTAGAGTGTTTACGCTGCACGCCGCTAAATATTTGTAAATACATAAATGCAAAGATTAGGACATGCCGATCATTCCCCAGTAGCCTGTAGAGGGAAGGCGGGAAATTCATCAGCAACTGATGGACTTGCTTTTGAGCCCAGCATCGCAGCATCGTGCTGTACGTTGGCCGTTCTACGCACATGTAATGTTCCTTGAGTGCACTAGTGTTTCTTCCCAGACGAGTGTGCAGAACAATTGCACCCACATGCTTTCATCCCCTCCCTGAAAAGTCCTGTGCTTCTAAATTCTTCTTCATAGTCCCTACAACCCTTCCCCCTCCACGTACACTTATTTTTGGCAAAAGTGCCTCTCTTTCATAACGTCCCCGTGGGTCACAGTCCTGAAGGCAGCCGAGGTTGATGTTCTGCTGAGCCAGGGGCGGGGGGTGGGGGGTGGCAGGGCAGGGCAGGGCAGCCACTGCCAGCCCGTTCTCCAAACCCCCTCTGGGCCAAAGCGACGGATGCCAGCCGGGCATTCAGGAAGAGTTTCCATCTGTGTTTCTTGTCATACCAGTTCTCCTGAAATACAGGAAGGCTCCAAGTTGAAAAGATGTTTTCTTTTTAAAGAAAAAGTGGGGGGGGGGAAGTCTGTTGTACAACATCATGGTGCTAACCAGTTTAAGCTCCTTCCGTAAGTGTCAGGCCAGACACTTAACAACGGCCAGTTGTTCATCAATAGGACTCAACTGGCGTCCCAGCCATTGTGGGACCCCTGGCTAGTAGCAACAGCAGCAAATATAGAATTTGCAAAGAGAAAGATGAGATCGTGGACTGTCTAATCGGCAGGTGTAGCACGATTGCCCAGACGAATGAGAATGCCAGGTAGGATTGGGCGGGGAAAATACATGGGCATTTATGCAAAAAATACGGATTTGACGCCCCTAAATAATGGGGAATTAAGTGCTCCTGAATGACCACGATAAACAAAAAACATAAACTCGCATCCCAGTCATTGAAGAAAAGTAGTTTTTACTTAGAGACGGAGCAATGCCACATGTCACTAGAGTGGCTTAAAAGGAACTGGAGAAGATTGCAAATGATTAAAAAATAAAACTGAAAACTGACCAAAGAGATTGTGGAATAAACCAGCAAAAGCGTTCCCCATAATTATTGGAGCATTGAGAGTTATAACAAGGGAATGGTCAAAACAATTGACAAAATTAATAATGTTTGACCTCACAACATTTAGCTTGCAAAAAGCAGCTTTGCTTGAAACCACGTGTCTATTAAGGTGGTATTTGGGAAATTCTGAGGCTTTGGGGTAAAGCCCGAACGGACTCTAAATTACAGCATTTGCTGAGTATCCTGTAGAAGAAACGATGAAGCAGCTTCAGCAATGTAGCTCTGATTGGAGGCAGAGCTGCTGTGCACGGACTGGGGAAAATACTGATTTTCCTGCAATCCTTTGAGATCCTGTTTTCTTTATTAACACGAGCAGCAGAAATGCTGTGGCTGGAATCTCACTCCTGCCTTTCATCTCCGTATCCGGAGGCCGGAAGGGGAAATAAATCATGGAATTACACCCACGTGTGCACAACTTCTAGATCCAGATGCCCCAAGAGACTGGTTTACTCACCGCAAATGTTAATCACATTGTAGCTTACTGTGTGGTGTGGACACTTTGAAGAGGCCCAGATAACTGTGTTAAAAATGAAGAACTGGCTTTGTACTGCGGGCTAAGAAAGGAGTCCCTGAGAGCAAACCGTCTTACGTGCAAAGCGCTTCCCGGCACGTGATTAAAAACTTTGCACCGTTGCTTCTTTTATTTGGGGGGTTGTTGTTACTGCTGATCTTACTCGGTGTTTTACACAGTGTTTTTAACGTGCCTTTTTATCACTTGATCAGTCACCTCTTTTAACTGCCAGAATGTTACAGCAACTTAATTCTCGTTTTTTCTTTTGAATGCGAAGTGGTCTGCCAATGTTGACGTAAGTGAATAAGTAATCAATTCGAGTGCCGCTTTGATGTTTTAGGAATAAAACCACTCCCGGACCCCGAGGCCAGGGGGGCAAAAAAAAAGCTGGCTTGCCCACCTCGTCCGCAAGCAGGGCCACCCCAAGCTGAAAGGGGACGAGCAAACAGCTGGCTCTCCGTTTGGCAGGCGATGCTACGGACCGAACGGCGACACGGGAAGACAGGGTTGCACAGTCGGCCCTTGAACAGGAGAGGTGTGCTTTTTTCCAAGGACGGGAGGCCGCCAGGATAAGGCAGCAAACAGAAGCTCGGAGCTTCCAGTCTGTTCTCTGGTTTGGTTGGAGGTTTGGGGGAGACCATCTTGGTTGCCACGTTTGTCCCGTTCCGTGGCTTCCTTTGGTGGCCACAAAGTTGACCAGCTTGCTCTTTTTTTCTGCAGGACTAGGTGAGTCTCTTTCTCTGTTGAGCCTTTGCTGAAATCAACTTTCCAAAATCTTGTGTAGGTGTTTTCTGTGCAGTATGTTACGGGCAGCAAACTCGCCTTTGCAAGTAAATGCGCACTTGGGAAGTTGGCTGACACCACCTTGTTTCCCTGGTAAGCATCACAGTCTTCCTTTGCAGTTATCCTTTAAATGCATATTTCAGCATCTGACACCTGTCTTCAGTAAAACCTCAGGGTCATTGTTAACATACCTAAATAAAATAAATTAGAATACAAGATAAAGCCTCCTCCGAACTGAGTTTGACTCTGGATGACTTTGTGGGCACATCCATATAGCCGCCCATAATTCACCACGATCCTCTTTCAGATGTTTGTCTAACTGCCCAGTCTACCCCAGAGCGCTGGGATTCCATGGTGGTCTCCCATCCAAGGACAATCAAGCATCGCTCTGCCTTACTTCCCAGCCCAGTAAAGTCAGCGGCCAGCTGCTGGGACTAAGAAATTAAAATATGCAGCGAGTTAAAATAGGGGTACCATGTCTAGGCCGTAAAAATGTAATGAGCATTAGATGGTGCCAAAAAGAAATGGTCTGGCTGCCATCTAGTGGCTCTGTGCATTTGTGCAGCCCAAATACGGTAACCCTAGCTAAAAGAAATGCGATCGGAACGACTCTGATATCAGGGAACGGCTAAACAATGAAGTGCCACCCACACACCGCCCTACAAACGCAAACTTATGAAAAGCAAATCGGGAAGACAAGCTGGATGTTCACACATCACTTTATTATATAGCTTGCAGATAGAAAACAGTATTTGGAAACTTGAGTATGTTTTGTTTTACAGCCAACGTTACTCCTTAACCCAGTTAGTGAATTAATCCATTCTCTGGGCTCGCACATGTCGAGCCATAAGCTAACCAAACAAACCGACTTTGCTTTGATCCCCTGTAACCAAATATTGATCATATTAACCCAGATTAGTCAAAGGTACACTGGGGTGTATCGCTCCCTAAGTGCAATCACACGGGTAGCAACACCGGATTGTGTGTTCCGAAAGATACGGATCTTCTGGGAACGAACCGGAAGAGAAGCCAGCTCACTGATGCTTACCTATGGCTTCAGGCATGTCGTGTTGATTGTAATTTCCTTGGGGCAGGGCTCCTTCTCCAGTACCACGCGCTTTTATATCAGGGTGGCCAAACTGGTCCTTCTTTCAGAGAACTAATGGGAAAGGATCGGCTTGTTCCTGAGACAGGTCTGGGATTGTTCTACCTTTAGAATAATTTTGGGCGGACTTATCAAAGTGGTGGAGAGCTTCTGCCTGTTAGGCTCAACCATCCACAGTAAAGGAACAAGCAGCCAAGAAATACGCCACCGACGAGTACTCAGTAGAGCAGCCGCGAAGGCCTTGGAAAAGATACTCAGATGCCACCATGGGTCTATACCTACAAAGATCGGAATGGTGCAGGCCATGGTCTTCTTGGTGGCTCTCCATGGAAGCGAAAGTTGGACTTTGAAGAACCAGGAGAGGAAGAGCATTGACACTTCTGAACTTTGGTGTTGGAGAAGACTCCTGAGAACACCCTGGACAGCCAAGAGAACAAACAAGTGGATCATTGAATAAATCAACCCAGAGTCTTCACTTGAGCCACAAATGACCAGGCTCAAATGATCCTACTTTGGACACACGATGCGAAGACCCAGCACTCTGGAGAAGGCTCTGATGCTGGGAGAGGTGGAAGGAAAGAGAAGATGACCAGCAGCAAGAGGCATTGACGCAGAGTGCCAATGAGTGCACGGTTGGGAGACCTGAAGGACCAGGTGAGGGACAGATCACCATGGAGAAAAATCTACGTGGTTGCTAAGAGTCGACAGCAACTTAATGGCACCTAATCAATCTCAAACATTGCAACTTCACACCAGATTTTTGGGTAGCTCAGTCTTAGCGTATAACCCACAGTCGTTGCTGTTTGCTTTACGCTGGCCAGCTGGCATTAATGAACCCATTTCACTGGTTCCGCCACTCTCAGGTTTTGCCTGGCCTCCTCTTGACAGATACTTTTCTTTTTAATCCTGGGTGTCAAAGCCAGCCAATTTAAACAACCATTTTCTAGAGCACCTGTCTGGTTCCCTGCTCGGAAAAAGAGTTATGCAGAAGAAGCATTTTCACGCTTTCTGCTTGTAATTCAAACTTCTGCCGCATATAATAGCCCTGCGCTAGTTTTCCGATATCGGGGAAAAAAGGAACAGGACGCTAACCGGGCCTGCAGAGTAAAATAAGAGCAAAGACTTTACTACGTGGACAGAGGTAGTTTTCATGGCAAAACAGTGAATTTTTTCTTTTTAATATTTGTATTTTTTTTAAATAGGAAATCCACAATTGGACTTGACCTGGGCTCACAGGATGCATTAAGCCACGGCATTTGATCATGGCTTCACATGTTACGTGAATTGCACCCCTGGGGCTTGTAAATCAGGGTTTACGGTTTTGTATGCTATGTGAACAAAACCAATTGCAATTTCTTCCACAAGTGTAGCGTAGCATGACATGGAAAATCATTTTAGTCTGGGGCGTCTGTCTGATTTGATGCTTTTAGCTGTTTTTATGTTTTTTTCCTAGTTTTGTACGCCGCCCAGAGTCCGCAGGAGTTGGGGGGCTAATAAATTTAAATAAATACAATACAGTAAATAAAGAGTTCTGATTTCTATCTGCCTGCCCCTTTTGTGGCTATCTACACCAGCAACCGACCAAGCATCTTCTTTTTTTTTCATTTCGGGACGGCAGGAATTGGAGCGATTGCTAGATGGAGCAAGGAATATGGTTTTCGGTCCCTCTTTGCTGTCACCCAGTGGTGTGCTGGACATTTGCAGCCCTCTTTGTAGCTTCCTCGTTGCGGCCGCTTGCAACGAAGACGCGGTGGGAGGAACGCCGGGCTAGGCTAGAGAAGCAGGAAGGACTCTTCCCGCAGCGTTTCAGGCCGACCCACCTGGTTAAACAGCAAAAGCTTCCGAACTGCAGCTCGCTTCGTCAGACGCAGAGGAGCTAACGGGGGAAAACTCCTCCAGCACGAGGGAGCGAGAGATTGCTGAGCCCACAAGCCGCAAAAGGTTTCGGGCAACCTCGGAAGGTCCCGACAAACCCTCCCAGGGGGTTTTAGCCCATCAGGACTGTTCACTGGTAACCTGAACAGGCAACCTGCACATGTGTATAACGGCCTTCTCTCCTTCCCCCCACTCCTCAGTTTAAATCCCCTTTCGGTCCAGCCACTCCGGGCATCGGATGAAGCGAGCTGCAGGTCATGAAACCTTGTGCCTTTTAATGCAATTGGTTGGCCGGAAGAGGGGCTACCAGATGGAGGCAGGCAGGCAGGAAGGGGAGAGATGGATGGACGGACAGGCGGACAGATGGAAGGAGAGAGAAGGAAGGAGACGGAAGGGAGATGGACGGAAGGAAGGAGGGAGGGAGGGAGGGAAGCAGGCAGGCAGGCAGGCAGGCAGGCCTGGTTAACAGTGGAGATCTGAAAAAGGAAGGAAGGAGGGAGAAGAAAGGAGAGAGATGGATGGACGGACGGAAGGAAGGACTGGTTAAGAGTGGAGGTCTGAAAAAAAAGAAGGGATAGCCGTTAGAAAGACCTATGGAAAGCATGGCGAAGGGGGTTCTGTGGGTCCCAAGTACGGAGGTTGGTGTGAACGTTCAAAATTCCATCCTAGAACAAGCGACTCGTATGTAAAGTGTAAGAAAATTGGGCAAAAAAATTAACACAGCAGTTCCACAGTTCTCTATAGTGCAGGACTGTTCCGTGATCTCCCCAAGTCCGGAGTGTGCAGTGGAAAATGTCCTGTTGTGCAAAGGACAAAGTGACCCAGAGCAAAGATACGTCTGTCAATCTCGGGTAGGATTTTGTACAAAGAGTCCTATTGGGGCCGGTGGCTGCCAGTCCTGTCAAAGTCCCAGAAGCAGCAAAGGAACTAAGGCAGGCAGGAATTGAGGTGACCGTTTAAGGCAGTCGGTGAGCAGCACAGCATGGTGGGGGACCCCCAGGCCCCTCATTTCCTGGCGCAGTTTCTGCTTGCACATTGCAAGGGTGGTTTGAGAGACGGTGGTCCTTGGCATCGCCAGAACAGGAGGATCAACGTGCAGCGCTGTTGGCTGCCTTCAAGCTGAGCAAGGGCAGATTTTGCTTCTACTTCCCAACCAGAAGCTTGTCCAGTTTAATCCCGGGGAAGGGGATTAAAATGGATCTAGGACGGGTCTTTTGGTGACTTTTGAAGCAGAGCCTCCCGATACAGGCACAGTATACCTCTGCCAAGGACAGAGAAGCCTACTGTCTTTGGACCTGGGAGGCCCCCGGTGGAAGCCAACGCTCGGTCTCAATGGCCTCCCCTTTGTGAGGACTGGGGGGCTGTCCTCAATCCCACGATTACCCCCAGGGTCCAAAGCACCCACCCGCAAAGAGGCAAGGCAGCCCCATCCTCTCCCGTAGCCCTAAACTAGAGAGTAGGCAGCCGATTCCCGCACAAGCTTGACTACGATGCCCTCCTGCGTCCCGCAACGACGGGCGGTGGGGAGCCACGGGTGCCCTTTCGTAAAACCGCAGGGCTGGAAGGAACCGATTCGCGACCCGCCACCTTGAGGCAAGCGTCTTTGAAACCTCCTGCACCCCACTGACTCCCCAAGCATGAATTCGCCCCCAGAGAGGACCTCTGAGGATGGTGCCCACCCCTGCCACTCCTGGGGGGCGGGGAGGGCAGCAGAGAGGCCCCTGGGGGTCTTCATCAGGCGTGGTTAATCTGGAGCTCCTCCGACTCCCGGATCTTCTGCTCCGATTTCTTATCCGGGAGCAAGACCTCCACCGTGTAGCTGATTTTCTTGGCGTGGAGGTAGCTGTAGGTATTGTCAAAGCGAAGGACGTCTGCGCGGGCAGAAGAGAGAGACCATCATCACCCAGGACCGCCGGCCCTGCTCAGCAGCTGGAGACCGTGCCCTTTCCCAGGGACCCCACTCAGCAATTCCCGGCATTGCCCAACCCCTGAACCGTCGACTAGCCCGGGTTCCCCAAACTGCTCCATATCGATCCCCAGAGGCCGAGGGGACGATCCTAGGGGTCCACAAACAACCAGCCTAGTGGAGAAGGACGTGGGTAAGCGTGATGAGTGTGTGTGAGAAAGAGCAAGTGCACATCGTAAGCAGAAAAGTGTTGCCGTTACTCTAAATTCACTGGCTCTCCGTGTATTCCAAAGAACCGCTTCTGCCTCAGTGCTCGGTTGGACGTGATCCGTGCGTGTCCCTAATTATTACTTTACTTATAATAATTATTTATAATCATTCTTTCCCAGCTGTTGACCAGGGCTGCGTGTCTCGCCTGCTCTCTGGGAAACCCTGAAAAAACTGAAAAGCTCCGTTCAGCAATTCCCGGCGTTGCCCAAACCCCGAACCATCGGCTAGCCCGGCTCCCCCAAAGTGGCGAAAGCGCTTTGGACAGCAAGGGGGGCTTACGGGATCCGCCCGGCCCAACAGGCTGGGAGGGTGCGAGTGAGTGGCCATAAGCCGGACCTGGGGGCGCCTGTGACAGCAGCCATACAATCTTTTAAATGAATAGACAAAGATAAGACAACCCAATATAAATACAGTAATACCTTGGCTCACAAACACTTCTGTTCACGAACAATTCGGTTCACGAACAGCACCGTTCACAAAATTTTGCTTCCGTTCGCGAACTCCGCATCAGGTGACGAACACGACCCACGGCCATTTTCCCTGATGTGACACAGGTCGTGGCTTCCTGTAGGGAGGGGGACTCTCCCTCCAAGCAATAACTGCCTCCCCACCCACCTTTCTGTCCTCCACGCCAGAAGTCGCCTCAAGCAAGGTTAGTGTTTGCTCTCTTCAGGCTGTACTGTACTGTATTTTGTTTCATACTTTTGTGGTTTAAAAAAAAAAATACATATGGTTCAGAATGGATTAACTGTATTTACACTGAACCTTATGGGAAAATTTGATTCGGTTCACGACCAATTCGGTTTGCGACCAGAGTTGTGGAACGAATTAAGTTCGTGAACCAAGGTACCACTGTACAAGAAAGATGTCAGAACCTGCATCACCCAACTGTTGTTGTTTTCCCTTGTATTGCATTCGTTGGGAGTTGGATCGATTTGTTTCTGCCACTTGTAACTAAGGGGGGGGGTGGACGCCATGGGATGAGGGGCAACGGGTGAGGAAGCTGGAAGGCGTTGGATGAGCTGGGGATTATGGTGCAGCCTCCCGTGCAAGCTCCCTCACCCAGACGGGCCTGCGCCGACCGACCAGCCCTCCCCAAGGGCTCCGCTGGAACCACCGACCCTTCCCCCTCATCAGGCCCCGGCCCAGACCCCCGCAGGACGCGGCGGGGGAGCGGACCAGGAGCAAGCCGCCCAACGGCCCCATCGGGAGGAGGGGGACCTATCGAGAAGAGGGGGGTAGTAGAGAAGTACGGCGGAGCCCCCGCCCAGCTGCCCGCCTTCCTGAACCAGGTGGGAATCTGCATGGGCACGTGCGGGCGCCTGTTTGCCAGCGCTGCCTGGAGGGGGCTGTATGTGTCCCGCTTCCTGGTGGCCGTGGCAGCCGGGTGGGCGAACGACTTGAATGAAGCGGAGGCCCAGAAGTGGGGGGCTTCGACCGCTTCATCACCGCCCTACGGGACCGGTTCGAGGACCCACGTGCCCGCCCGCACGCAGCGGAGGCAATCCGGGAGCCGAAGCCGGGGCCGCGCTCGGTGACCGAGTACGCGCTGCAGTTCAGGCGCTCGGCGGCGAAGAAGCTGCCCGACTGGCCAGAGCGGCGTTCCTCGTGCGGCCGTTCCAGGAGGGGCTGGACCCGAGGCTCATGCGGGCGTGCCCGGAGACCTTGGCGGGGTGGATCACCCACGTCTCCGTGCTGGAGGCGCAGCTGGCCAGAGTCAAGCCGCACGGCGCCGAGGCGAGAGGGCGGCCCCCTAGCGCCGCACGGCAAACGGGGCGGAAACCGGCCAGGAAGGGGTTAACCCCCTCGGCAAGGCCGCCGGCCGCGGGGAACGCCTGCTTCGTGTGCGGCGAGAAGGGGCGCTTCGTGGCGGCCTGCCCCCAGAACCCCAGGCTACAACCCGCGCCGACAGGGAAAAAAGCCGAGAAACCTGCAAAGCCGACGAAGGCCCACGGAAAAGCACGGCGGCGAGAGGCGAAGAAGAGCGGCTGAGAACGGCCGACCTCTCCGACAGCGAGGAAGGCGGGGAGAGCTCCGGCCAGAGGGAGGAGAGCCCAAGGCGCGGCCAGCCGCTCCCGAGCAAATCGATCGAGGACATCCGGGTGAGTCCCGTGACCTATGAGGTAGTGATCCGTGCTCCGCGATCGACCCGTCGGGCCCGGCTCACAGCGCTGCTGGATTCGGGTTGCTCCCGGAGTGTGATCAGCCTCGCGCTCGTCAACGGACTAAATTTGGAAGTGCACCGGCTGAAGACGCCCATAATCTTCAGGCAAGTGGATGGAACAGCGGTGGGGGGAGGTGCGGTCCGCTACTACGCGGAGGCTTTTGAGTTAAGAGCCGGAACGCACCGGGAGGCTTTAAGGCGCCTGGTCGCGCCGCTGGCTAGTTGCCCCCTCATCCGGGGAATGTCCGGGCTGGAACGGAGGGACCCCCGCATCAGCTGGCGGGAGAAGACTCTGGCCTTCCCGGATGGCGGGATGGCGGGCGTGGGACTGCGCAGGCGGAGCCCAACCCACGAGGGGAGCTGGGGCAGCAGCCCTGAAGGAGCAGCGCCAAGGGGGGAGGCCCCACGCGGGGGGAGGGGAGGAAATCCCCTGGCAATATAGGGACTTGGCGAAAGTATTCAGCGAAGAGGAATCCGACCAGCTACCGCCACATCGCCCCACAGACTGCGAGACTGAGATGGTGCCAGGAGCAAAGTACCCAGCCCCAAAGATGTACTCAATGACCCAAAAGGAAATGGGGGCGTTGCGGGAATTCATTGACAAAAACTTGAGCAGAGGCTTCATAGTGCCCGCCAAATCCCCCCTGGCAGCGCCAGCCCTTTTCAGAGAAAAGAAAGATGGGACTTTACGCTTATGCACGGACTATAGGGGGTTAAATGCAATATGCACGGAGAACAAATACCCTCTCCCATTAATGAAAGACTTGTTAGCTCATTTGGGAAAAGGAAAGATTTTTACCAAACTAGATTTGAGAGAGGCATATTTCAGGGTGCGGATAAAAGCTGGGCACGAATGGCGCACCGCATTCCGCTGCGCACTGGGACCCTACATGTATCAAGTCCTCCCATTCGGATTAAAAGGCGCCCCCGGGGTATTCATGCAACTGATTAATGAGGTCTTGCACGAGTTCCTCTACCGAGGAGTGTTGGGGTACTTGGATGACATTTTAATCTACACTGAAACTATGGAGGAACACGTGAAATTGGTCAGGAAAGTGCTGGAGAACCTGCTAAATGCGCAGTTGTATGCAAAATTATCCAAGTGTGAGTTCCATAAGGATTGCATTGACTACCTGGGCTACAGAATATCTAATAAAGGAGTGGAAATGGATCCCAATAAGGTGCGGGATGTCCTAGCTTGGGAGGCGCCAAAAACCAGGAGACAACTGCAAAGTTTCCTTGGCTTTGCCAACTTTTACAGACAGTTTATTCCTAATTTTGCACAAGTAGCCCTCCCTCTGACTGATCTTTTAAAAACGAAGGACAAACCCTCGGCAGCTGCAAAAGCCCCCAGCGCCTCTTTAAAATGGACAGCAGAATGTCAGGAGGCTTTTGAAAACCTCAAGAAATTATTCACTGCTGAACCCATCCTAAAACACCCAGACCCAACAAAGCCTTTTGTTATTCAGGCAGATGCCTCAGACGTAGCAACTGGAGCTGGCCTCTTACAAAGGGATGAGGAAGGTGTGTTAAAACCATGTGCTTACTTATCTAGAAAGTTCACTGAACCTGAGCAGAGGTGGCTAGTGTGGGAAAAGGAAGCTTTCGCAGTGAAATGGGCTTTAACGAATTGGAGGCATTTGCTGGAAGGCGCGGAGGAAACTTTTGAGGTTTGGACGGACCATAAGAATTTAGAAGCGTTGACATCACCCCGAAAGTTGTCTCCTAAACAAATAAGATGGGCGCAATTCTTCAGCAGATTTAATTTCACTTTAAAATACTTCCCGGGAGGGTGGGATTTCTTGGCAGATGCTCTTTCCAGCTGCCCCAGCACAATAGCCAACGGGAGAAGGTGGTGTCAGCTGTAATCCCCAACCGGCAGGGGCCAGAACTGGCAGCTGCAGTCACCAGGTCACTAAGTAATGCCACCAAATCCTCCTCAAGTCAGAGTTATTAATGGACTTAAATCGATTCCTGGAACAGGATGAGTGGTTCCAGGAGAATAAGGAGGAACTAACCCAGAGGGAGGGGGCATGGTGGAAAGCAGATAGACTGTACGTGCCCCAGGAGGCTTGAAAAATGGTACTACAAAGGGGCCATGATGATAAAACAGGAGGACACTTTGGTTTTTCAAAACTTTACATCTACTCCGCAGGCAATTTTGGTGGCCTTCACTCAGGAGAGATGTGGCAGAATACATAACTACCTGTCCTGTATGTGCTATGGCCAAAAGGCAAGGGGGGAAACCACGTGGATTATTACAAACTGTGGCCTGCCCTGAAAAACCATGGAAAGAAATAAGCATGGATTTTATTGTAGGCCTACCAGAGAGCAGGAAAATGACTGTAATTTGGACTGTTACTGATCTCTTCTCTAAACAAACTCACTTCATCCCGTGCAAAGCCATCCCCTCAGTGCCTGAACTAGCTGCATTGTTTATCCAACACATATACAGATTACACGGTTGTCCTGAAAGAGTGATCAGCGACAGGGGGGTCCAGTTCTCATCTAAATTCTGGAAGGCATTTTTAACCCTTTTGGGGTCCAAGCAAGCAATAAGCTCTTCCTTTCATCCTCAGATGGACGGAGCGACAGAGAGGAGGCATGCGGGGTTGGAACAGTATTTGCGATGTTTCATAAACCATCAACAGGACAATTGGGTGGACTTATTACCTTATGCTGAAGTGGCTTACAATAATGCTGTACACGATAGTACTGGGCTGTCCCCTTTCCAAATTGTATCAGGGAAAGAATTTGTACCTATACCTGAACTTCCCCACGCTCAAACAGGGGTTAAAACAGTAGATGAATGGGGTGACAGGATAAGGGGATTGTGGCCTATCGCAGAAAAAGCTATTGCAAAAGCTAGAGAAAGTTATAAAGCACGAGCAGATAAGAAGAGAGCACCATATGAACCGTGGAAAGTTGGGGACAAAGTGTGGTTATCTACCAAGAATCCGAAATCTTCCAGGCCATGTAGAAAGCTTGATAATAAATACATAGGACCTTTCACGGTGGATAGAGTAATTAACCCTGTGTCTGTATGTTTGAAACTCCCCAAAACCGTCAGGAAGATTAATCCTGTCTTCCACAGTGAACTATTGAAACCCTACAAGGAATCTGATAAATGGAGGCCATCAGTGACCCCTCCTGAACCTATTATGATCGAGGGGGAATAACACTTTCAGATCAGGGAAATATTGGACTCTAGAAAATTCAAAGGAGACATTCAGTATTTGGTACATTGGAAACATTTCCCTAAATCTCTGGCTGAATGGGTCTCCAAAAGACATGTTAGAGCTCCAGACTTACTTTTGGACTTTTACAAGAATTATCCTAACAAACCCAGGTGAACGTGTTGAACTCTATAGGATGTATGTTTTCATAATTCCAGTTCCTCTTTTCCTTATTTCTAGGGCTCCTGGCCAGCGTGGTGAAGAGAGGTTTTTCGGGAGGGGGGCAGTATGTCAGAACCTGCATCACCCAACTGTTGTTGTTTTCCATGGTATTGCATTCGTTGGGATTTGGATTGATTTGTTTCTGCCACTTGTAACTAAGGGGGTGGCTGTTAATGGTTGTAAGGGGAGTTGGAAAGCAGCTTAACCATATATGGGCAATTTAGGCTGGCTTGATTGCGGCCAGGCAGCTGGGGCCCAAAGAACCAGGAAGAAGCTCGGGGAGGAAGGAGAGAGGTCAACAACAGGTGAAGAGGAGTCACGACGCCAGGCAATAAGGGGACGGGGGATAAATAGAGGGAGGTTTACCCAAGGCTTTAGTTTTAGCAATGTTCTGTTTACAAGCTACATGTACCTCTTAATAAAGAAGTATTTGTCTGACCCATGCCTGGTTGCGTGAGAATGCTTCAGAACTGAGAGGTGGACATCGTGGACTTGACAAAAGAACATTAAATATGAAATCCGCAAGAGCAGGAAAAGGGAAAGGGAAAGGAGCCAGCCGAGGCCACTCACAGATACCAGCATCCGCGCAGGTGAGGCTGCCGTCTTCGGGGACCAGGTGGGCGTTGTAGCGCTGGTTGGGGTACACCTCGGTCATCTCCCCAGCATGCTGGCGTGCCCCCACTTTGGTCTTCAGGTAGACGCCAAAGCCTATATCGGCCCCATCCGACATGAACTGCCACCTTGAATTCAGGGCAGAAGACAAACCCACAAGCATTTTTCTAAAGCAGGGAAGAGCGTTCGGGCATTCAGATTCCTACTCCTAAAATGCAGGAACGATTGTAAACGGGTGTTTGTGAGAACAAATGCAAAACAAATTGGGTGGTTTACAAATTCTTAAAAACGTTTAAAAACAATGAAACGATGGAAATCAAAAAAGAGCGGAGATGTCAAACTCAGATGCGAGCAATGAAAAAGGTCTAGGCGAAATTTGGCTTTGCTTCTCACCTGCCCACTTCTTTGTCCCATGCTACCTGTCCTGGCTTGCCACTTAAGGTGAAAGCTTGAAATGCAAAAAGTGAGGTGCCCCTGAAGCCACGGTCAGAATGCTGGTACAGGTAGTCCTTGCTTAACGACTGTTCATTTAACGATGGTCCAGAGTTATGACAGCCTTGGGAAAAATGCTTTATGACCCCTGCGGTCACGCGATCGCAATTTGCGACCTTTTTTACAATGGTCATTAAGCGAGTCACATGGTCATTAAGCAAATCACATGGTCGTTAAGCAAATTCCAGCAAAATACGTCCATTAGGGAAGCTGAATTCGCTTAACAACCCTTGTAACAAGGACGTAAAATCAGCTCCGATTCGCTTAACGACCAAATCTCTTAGCGACCTAAATTCCGGTCCTTATTGTGGTCGGATAGCAAGGACTACGTGTAGAAGAATCACGGGGTCAGAACCTGGTCAGCCCTGGGGTTCCCTGGGTGCTGCTGAACTGACACTCTGAGCCAGCCTACCTCGCAGGTGTGAAACGTGTGGAAGCTCGGGTGGAAGACCACCAGCTCTACACCCTCCTTCCTCTTCTCCCCACACTGCTGAGGTCCACCCTGACCTACCTCAAGACGCAGCCGGGAAAGAGGATTTCGTATTCCAGCTGCTGGGTAGAGCCCCGGTTCACGATGACCGAATGCTCGTACTGTTGCTTCAGCTGATCCCGCACGTAGTACTTTTTGGGGATATCACCACCATGGTTTATCTGTAAAACGGAGATCATGAACAGCCAGAAGCAAGCCTAGAAGCCACCAGCCAGGAATTCTGGGAGTTGAAGTCCATACACCTGAAAGTTGCCAAGTCTGAAAAACACTGGCCCATCTCTTCGTTCTCCTGATGTCCCTCACGTGTCACATTCCAGAAGGGTTTGTTCAACCATGGTTTCACGAACGAACCTCAACTGGCTGGATTTACACAACTCGTTCAGCCCCAAACCACAGGGTTTCTGAGCCACGACAGCCAGGTCTGCCGGGCTAAGACTGCACACAACCCCTTCGGTGGCCTTGTGTGTGGCGTATTTCTGTGTGGATATTGTAGCTGGCAAAACCATGTTTATGGCTTTGTGTGTTGCTTGAATCCCGCCACTGGCACTTACTCAACAAACCCTGGTTTAGCATGAGTAAATCCAAGGATTGCCTATTTCTCCAGCTGCTTCTATGCCTCTCCAGCTGGTTTTGGTGCTTTCTTGCTCTTTCATTCATTCTGTAAATGGTGATTTTGGCAGCCACACTTTCTAACTGCTGGGGGCTAATTTTGCAAAAATTTCTGGTCTTAAGCGCCTGACAAATATCCATACCTTGGTCTCACATTTGGGGTTTCCATCAGGGTCCGTGAGGGTTCCCCCATATAACACGGGGATCTCTGCAGGGTCAATATATTTGTGTAAGTCTTCTTTCCAATTTGCTAGGGAGAAGTAAGAAGGACACTGTTTTCAATAGATACTCGTTCATGGCTGTTGTGTGCTCCAAACCCCCTTCCTGGAATTGCACTGGAGCGTTGCACAGCCCGGTTGTCTACCGGCCCTAATAAATTAATAATAATTTCTTTAAAACCTCCACGAGTCTGTGGGCTAGAAGCCTAGGTGTTTTTCAACAAAATAAAATTGAAATATATTGCACATAAAAGAGCTGTAAATGAAAAGGCACACCTCAAACATTAAAGTAAATGAATTAAAATAAATACAAAATAAAAGAACATGTGGAGCCTGTTAGATCTCTGATGATTTGCAGTAATGGAAGGAATGTGGACTCTCGGTTATTTACATGCAGAAACAAACTCAGTAACCAGGTTAAAGCATGTGTGTGTGAACGCAGCCATCAGGTCAACCCTGCATAGAACAGATCATTTCTTCGATTTGCATCCAATTTCAGAAGTATGGCAAAAACTCAGAGAAAACTCCAACATGGATGGGACTGAACCAGAAGGTCAGGACCCAACTCTGTGTTAAATATAATTTAGCATGTTTAATTAAACCGCATGCCTCAATGAAACTTTGAACATTTACAAAATCATAATGAAGAACCAAAGCACACCTAAAAAAATTCAGAAGTTTGGGAATACACAAAGGGACCTTTGAATGAGCTGATCAGGAGGAAATGTGGATCTATCAAAAGGGACGTCTGGCATCACATTGAAGGAGTTTTGCATCTCCAGTCCAAAAAGAAGGAGAATTTTGGTAACAGCTGCGTGTTTAATTGGTTTTGCCTTCCCTTTTGTTCTGGGCTTCGCTTGACCAACCCTTTTTTTCCTGCTAGAAATCAAAGATTCACAACAAAGCCGCCTACCTCCCAAGACAATTAACTTCTTGCGAGTATCTTCACTCAGAAGGTGCTTCACCAGGTTGTAAGCTACAGGGAACAGTTTCGGTGCTGTATTGTGGGCAGGAAAAACAAACCAGCATTAATCAAGGGGTAAGGGGATGTCTTTCCCCCCAAAAAAATAAAAAATAAAAAAATACATGCCCCCACAGAGAGGGATTGAGACTCACCTTTAATAACAAATACATTTTTAAGGTACTCAGGATAGTTCGCTTCGAACATGGCAATAACCTGGAAGGGTACAGAAACAATCAAAGAAAAGAAAACTGCAAAACTTTATAGCCGTGTTTCTCAACCGTTGCCACTTTAAGATAGGTGGACTTCAACTCCCAGAATTCCCCAGCGAGCCATGCTGGCTGGGGAATTCTGGGAGTTGAAGTCCACATGTCTTAAACTTGCCAAGGTCAAAAACACGACTCTAGTTCAAACAAGGGGGAAAATTCTCAGTGCACGACCCGCAAGCCTCTTTGCCCATCTCACCTCTCCGTAGATGTCAATGGCTGGTTTCCAGAGATGCCTCAAACCCAGCCCTTCAAAATCAGAAATCGTCAAAACAGTTTCAACTCTTTTCCCCAGCTTGAGAAAAGGGGAGTGGGGGGAAGAGAGAGAGATGGGGAGAAAAAATAAAGCAATGATGTAAATAGGAACATCAGCAGCCCCTTTTCTATCACCCACGCTTTGCCTTTTGATCAGGGGCTCTAGAATTATTTTTTATTTTATTTTATTTTACAATGAACAGGTTCCACAGCCTGAAAAAAAGTCAGAACTTCTGGATCGTGCCATCTGGCCCAGTCTGCTGACTCTGCACACGCCCTGACTTACTTTTTCAGACTGTTCCTCGCATATTTCCCGCAACCTATCGCACTCCTTGAATTTATGCTTGAGCAGATCCTGCTTCGAAGCAGAGAAGACGATCCCTTTGGCATCGAGGGCCCCAACCATCTCATACTGAACAGGGCAGCCTTCTCGATCAAACCCACATGTTCCTCCAGCCACGTACTTCAGGATAACCTACAAGAACCACACGGTCAGGTCAGACGGGCCAGCCTCCAAGCAGCGGACAGGGCCAACTTAATGCCCAATTAAAGGCACCTGACCCAGTAAATGTGATGGTACCATTCCTTTGGCAACATTTTTGAAGCAACCAAGACTGGGCACCATTGAAGGAGAGAGACAGGTGAGAGTGGGAGGAACCGCCATCACCTGAGATCACCTGAGACTCACCTCTGGGGCCTTCCATTCTTTAATGTGTTCGGCATCCATATGCTTGCGGTACTCAACGTGCTGTTCACCGAGAAACAGAGAACAAGCCACAAAGCGGTGAGAGAGGGAAATCCTATGTCAGCCCCACCACGTAGACCAGACCAGGAATTCAACTTCGCAGGATGGCTAAAACTACTGTGATGGAGATGAGCTACAATAGCAGAATCTCGCAAGTCTGATTGTGCTGGTCCTCCTTCCCCCTCTTATACTACCGTGAATTAGGGAGGTGATTCTCTGAGCCACTTCCAAAAGTTCTCTGGATCTTCTGGCCTTAAAAGTGCTTCATCCCCTTTTGCCTAGGAAACGGTTCCTGCCTATCTCCATCAAGGTCATCTTCCTTCCTCTCTACCCCCAGTAGAACGTTTTTTCCCAATCTTCTGCCATGTTTATTCACTTTATTGATTAGATTTATATCCTGCCTTTCATGCAGGACCTCAGGTGGCCCTCTTCTGCCAAGGGAGGATAGGCTGAGAGGGAGGGTCGGCTCAGAGGCCTCCAGGGACCCTCCACGGTGATGGTAGATTAGAACCTGCATCTCCCACTCCTTGTCTGGCACCTGAACTGACACCTCCATTGGTTTCTCATGAGCGCTAAACAAAAGCAAAGCCACGTTCAACTGATTGGGCTCAGTTTGCACAAAGGCTTAGGCAAGTCACTTAAAGAGCAATTCTACTCCAGTTGCCAACCTGCTCAGCTTGCTTAGGATGGACCTCCGCTAGTTCACTGACAGCTTAGCATGCAGGATGAAGCAGCCTGTTTGGGTTAGTTCATGGTTCAATGTGTTGTGTGGACCAAAAAACAGATCCAGGCGAATGGGAGGGTGCAAACCCAGCCTTGTCCTGTGTTTATAAAAAATAATGGGAGAGAAAGCTGCCTCTTACCTTCCTGAGCATAGCTTCCGATTTCTGCAGGTCAAAACACCGGGCTGGAACAAGATCATGCCGGTTAGGAATGAAATTTCACACTACCCTCCCACAGGCACCAATGGTGGGAATGCTCTGTCGCTGCACCCGCATCTTTCAGTAGGGTTGGTTCTTCCGCTAACCAAGCAAGACAGCTAGATTTGGGTCCATGCTTAAGAGAGCAATCAATTGCCACTTTCACTCGCAGAAGGCGGTTGACCTTCTCCTTGGCTCACTTTAATGCTCTTCCACGGCAGCACCGGAAGGCAAATGTAGGAAAATCCCAGTTGCTGAACCAGGGTAGCATCGTGAACCACAGAAGAAACTACCACCCACGTCTTGTTGTGTTGCCAATTCTGGAGAGACCCTCGTTTGCAGTTGATCTCCTCTCCTCAGAATTCCCAGAGCAATTTGACTTATTTTACTGGCATTACCTATTAGACCACAACGACAATTCTGTGTCCCTAAGCCATGGCTAAGATTTGTTACATCCTGGGTCAACCCTGCCCTGCTCTCATTGCCACCGTTAATGCTAATGCAATGTTTTACTGTGGTCTTTTTCCTTCTTCGGTCTGTTCATTCCTTCCTTCACCGAGTTGACCTTGGTGGCCCTTAGGAAGGAAATGGGTCTCCGTAGTTGTGGCTGAAATCCTGGAGGAATTCAGGGAAGGAAGCCATACAGATGTGTCCACCAAGAACGGAGCTGGACCTGAAGGAAACCTGACCTTTCATATTACGCTTCTCTTGCCTTTGTTAATTCAGCATCTTGCACAACGGCATAACCTTGATTCAGAAAGCACACTCTCTTGGCTCATGTGCCAACTGAAACTAACCAACCCTAGATTGCAGCCCAGAGTCACGTCCAAAGGCCACTGTTCTCAAAGGCACTTTTGGGGGCAGGGTGCCACTCGGTTAGCTCCGTTGGCCTTGGCTCTCTGCTGGCACAGATTTGCCCGGACTCGTTGCCTTGTGCAATTTACAGCTCTTATCCAGTCCATCACCTGAGCCTTGGAAAACAAACGTGAACTCGCTTGACTTCTCACCCTGAATGGGTTGCCTGCAAGGAAATGGGACAAGCCCGGTTTTGTCTAACACGAGCCTCTTCCAACCCAATTCCTTCACCTCCTCTTTCTTGGTCCCCATTAGCCAGCCAAGGACGGGCCGTTCCAAAGGTGCAGCCTGAAAAGTTTCCACACTTTTTCAGAACTCAAGAAAAGGATTTATTTTTCATACTTCCAGCCTGCCGCAATCCAAACGCTCTCAGCAGCAGGATAGAAATGTGAAAAATAGACAAGAATGAGAACTATTCTTGGGTGGTCGGAATAGATACCACCATAACCTCAAGGAGAAATCTTACTATATTCTCATGTACTGCTGATGGTTGCTCTCTTATGGCCCATTTACCTGGAAGAGAAGATGGCTTCGTTGCCACCATCCCCTTACTCTTTCCACCCACACCCTTTCCAAAAAGACCTGGGGAAGAGACGGATGGAGCTGCAACATCTCTTGTGCTTTTTCATAACCAAGCTAAAGCGTTCTTCAAGTCAGTTCAACACCTTGTGGCTTTCTAGACACGTCCATGGTAGGAGAAGAGCGGTGTCATTCCACGGGGTCCAAACATCAGGAGAAGTCTGGTAGCCCCTTTTCCACCCGGCCAATTTTATTGAAAGGCATAAGTGTTTTCCCCAAAAAAGTGCTGCTGGACTCCTTCCGACCTTTGGATACCGTGGACTGCCGTGCCTTTCCTCGTACAATTAAAAGAAACTGCACCGGACCATCTGTGTGAGAGCTGGATGGACCAACCGTGCTGAGGTTCTGGACTACTCAGCAATGTAGAAAAGGGACCTGTGAACCTGTCTGCCTTTTAATAAAATGGGTGGGGTGGAAAAGGGGCTACCAGGAGCCACCTGATTTGGCGACACATCCAGGTAAATGTCTCTACAAAAGTACAGAAATGACTTGCCGGGGCGTTCTTCTGAGAAGAGTCTTTGACTTCTCTGTTTCTCCAACCTTCCATCCAAGTGCAAACCAGACCCTCACCTGCTGTGTTCCCTCAAAACCTTTTTATAACAGGTTATAGATTCTTGCTGGGATAGGAGTTATCACATTTTCTCTCCCGCTTCATCCCAGCATCCTCCTCTAGATTGCAAACCACCGACAGTAACCTCCACCCAGCTTTAGCATGATCTGGACGTTCTCAAGCCTGGTCTTCTCCCACTCACCCACCCTCCTGGCCTGCAACCTTCTATGAGCGGCTGAAGACCCCTCCCCAGAAGCTTTATTCTCTGAAATACCCAGACAGGGGGTCTAGAGGCAGACCTAGCTGACAGACACTTTGAAGAATCTGAAGGACTCACATCGCAGTCAACGTGGGTGCCAGCAGTTGGCAATTCTGTGGGTGCCAAGAAAATATGGGTGGTGGAGGAAACCTTTCTATAGCTCACCCACACACACTGGTGAGTTCACACCTAGAATGATAGACCTTTCTCCCTGGAGAAAATCTGCAGTGGTGGGGCTTGTATAGTTAAGTTCTTGTGCAGTTGGTCTGGCTTATTATGGTCCCTGAACTCAGCCAAACAATGGTTTATGGCCTAGCAGGATGTGTGAATTCCAATCACTGGCTAGCTGATGGCTGGCTGGGGAATTCTGGGAGTTGGAGTTCACCCATCTGGAAGCTGCCAAGGTGGAGAAACTCTGGGCTAGCTTCTCCACTTCCAGTGTTAGTGAGGTCATGGAAACGTCAACCTGCTGTCTGGCGTTACATATCACACAAAAGCCTGGTTTGCTTAACTTAGTTTACAGAGTAAGCCATAATTGACTGGGTTCACAGATAACACTGTGCTCCCTAATCTGGTACCCTCCAGGTATTTTGGATGGGAATTTGGTTGATTAGCAATTACAGGGGCTGGAATCCAATATACTTACGAGGGGGGTGTCGGGGAAAGCTGTGCTCAAATACAACTTTAAATAGGAAACAAAGATAGCTCTATAGGAACTAACACACATATACACACCCACACTCCTCTTCTTCTGGATTCTCCTTTTCCTGTGTGTTGTTTTTATTGCAAAACAGACAATTTAAAAGAGTGCTCTATTACATCAGAGGTATTTAGAAAGGCCGTGCCATTTCTAAAAATGTGAAATATTTCATTTTTTATTTTTTTTCCCTGTTTTCAAAAAGGGTGACCGCGTGATACGTGGAAGTAACAGACCTTGCACACTGATCTCTTTGTGCTAAAGGGTTGAACAAGAAAAGATGCGTAGAAAACAGGCCCTGGGCTTTGACCACAGCCGTGGCAACCTCTTTCACAAACGTGTTTTCTCACGGGGGGCAGAACACTCCGTATCCAGAGCCCAGACTCGGAATTTTGCACCACGTTGCGGTTATAAGTGACCTGTTGAATTAACCAAAATCTATCGATGCTGGCACAAAAGTCCCAGATGAAGCCCCACAGTGTTTTTTGCACTTTAACTTTTATTCTTGTATAATCTTGCTCTTGAGCCACGCCAGTTGGTCCTTTTGTAATTTTATGATCATCTTTCTCTGCAAACCTCCAGTTATCCTCCTAAAGAGAGAATTATATGGGATTTCCTATATGGGGCATATACTATTCTGGCAGCTGTTATCATATATAAAGCTAACTCTATATACTCTGTAGAATTTATGTGTTTATTTGATTTTTATCAGTGACTGTCTTGTTTGTTGTTGTTGTTGTTCCGTCGTTAAGCCATGTCCAACTCTTCGTGACCCCATGAACCATATTGCGCCAGGCCTTCCTGTCCTTCACTGCCTCCCTGAGTTTGCTCAGTTTCATGCTCATTGCTTCAGTGATGCTATCTAACCATCTCATCCTCTGCCGTCCTCTTCTCCTTTTGCCTTCAATCTTTCCCAGCATCAGGGTCTTCTCCAAAGAGATCTCTCTTCGCATTAGGTGACCAAAGTATCTGAGCTTGAGCTTCATTATCAGTCCTTCCAATGAACAATCAGGGTTAATTTCCTTTAAGATTGACTGGTTTGACCTCCTAGCAGTCCAGGGGACTCTCAAGAGTCTTCTCCAGCACCACAGTTCAAAGGCATCAATTCTTCGGCGCTCGGCCTTTTTTATGGTCCAGCTCTCACAGCCACACATTACTACTGGAAAAACCATAGCTTTGACTATGCGGATCTTTGTCGGCAAGGGGACGTCTCTGCTTTTTAATATGCTATCTAGGCTTGCCATAGCTTTCCTCCCAAGGAGCAAGCGTCTTTTAATTTCATGGCTGCAGTCTCCGTCTGCGGTGATCTTGGAGCCCAAATAAATGAAGTCTGTTACTGCTTCCATTTCTACCCCTTCTATTTGCCAGGAATTGATGGGTCCAGATGCCATGATCTTAGTTTTTTTAATGTTGAGTTTCAAGGCAGCTTTCGCACTCTCCTCTTTCACCCTCATCAAGAGGCTCTTTAGTTCTTCTTCACTTTCTGCCATTAGGGTGGTATCGTCCGCATATCTGAGGTTGTTGATGATTCTCCCTGCAATCTTAATTCCGGCTTGTGATTCTTCCAGCCTGGCATTTCTCATGATGTACTCTGCATATAGGTTAAATAAGCAGGGTGACAGTATACAGCCTTGTCGTACACCTTTCCCTATTTTGAACCAATCGGTTGTTCCATGACCGGTTCTAACTGTTGCTTCTTGGCCCGCATACAGATTTCTCAGGAGACAGGTAAGGTGGTCTGGTACCCCCATCTCTTTAAGAATTTGCCACAGTTTGTTGTGATCCACACAATCAAAGGCTTTTGCATAGTCAATGAAGCAGAAGTAGATATTTTTCTGGAACTCTTGTGCTTTCTCCATGATCCAGCGAATGTTGGCGATTTGATCTCTAGTTCCTCTGCCTCTTCGAAACCCAGCTTGTACATCCGGTAGTTCTCGGTTCACGTACTGCTGAAGCCTAGCTTGTAGGATTTTGAGCATAACCTTGCTAGCATGTGAAATGAGTGCAATTGTGCGATAGTTTGAGCATTCTTTGGCGTTGCCCTTCTTTGGAATTGGAACGTAAACTGAACTTTTCCAATCCCGTGGCCACTGTTGCCTTTTCCAAACTTGCTGGCATGTTGAGTGCAGCACTTTAACAGCATCGTCTTTTAGTATTTTAAATAACTCAGCTGGAATACTGTCATCTCCACTAGCTTTGTTGTTAGCAATGCTTCCTAAGGCCCACTTGACTTCACTCTCTAGGATGTCTGGCTCAAGGTCAGTGACCACACCAGCATGGACATCAGGGACATTAAGATCTTTCTTGTATAGTTCTTCTGTGTATTCTTGCCACCTCTTCTTAATCTCTTCTGCTTCTGTTAGGTCCCTGCCTTTTTTGTCCTTTATCATGCCCATCTTTGTACTAAACGTTCCTTTGAAATCTCCAATTTTCTTGAAGAGATCTCTAGTCTTCCCCATTCTATTGTTTTCCTCGATTTCTTTGCATTGTTCATTTAAGAAGGCCTTCTTATCTCTCCTTGCTATTCTCTGGAAATCTGCATTCAATTGCCTATATCTTTCCCTTTCACCCTTGCTTTTCACATTCCTTCTTTCCACAGCTATTTGTAAAGCCTCATCAGACAGCCATTTTGCTTTCTTGCATTTCTTTTTCTTTGGGATGGTTTTAGTTGCTGCCTCCTGTACAATGTTACGGACCTCCGTCCATAGTTCTTCAGGAACTTTGTCTACCAAATCTAATCCCCTAAATCTATTCATCACCTTCACTGTGTACTCACAAGGAATATGATCTAAGTCATACCTGAGTGGTCTAGTGGTTTTCCCTACATTCTTCAATTTAAGCCTAAATTTTGCAGTGAGAAGCTCATGATCTGAGCCACAGTCACCTCCTGGTCTTGTTTTTGCTGTCTGTATAGAGCTTCTCCATCTTTGGCTGCAAAGTATGTAATCAATCTGGTTTCGGTATTGACCATCTGGTGATGTCCATGTGTAGAGTCGTCTCTTGTGTTGTTGGAAAAGAGTGTTTGCTATGACTAGCTTGTTCTCTTGACAGAACTCTATTAGCCTTTGCCCTGCTTCATTTTGTACTCCAAGGCCAAGCTTGCCTGTTATTCCGATTACTCCTTGACTTCCTGCTTTAGCATTCCAATCCCCTATGATGAAAAGGACATCTTTTTTTGGTGCTAGTTCTAGAAGGTGTTGTAGGTCTTCATAGAAGCGGTCAACTTCAGCTTCTTCAGCATCAGTGGTTGGGGCATAGACTTGGATGACTGTGATGTTGAATGGTTTGCCTTGGATACGCCCTGAGATCATTCTGTCGTTTTTGAGGTTGTACCCCATTACTGCCTTTCCCACTCTCTTATTCACTATGAGTGCAACTCCATTTCTTCTAGGGGTTTCTTGCCCAAAGTAGTAGATATAATGGTCACCCGAATTAAATTCACCCATTCCCGTCCATTTCAGTTCGCTGATTCCCAAGATGTCGACGTTCAATCTTGTCATCTCATGTTTGACCACATCCAGCTTGCCTTGGTTCATAGATCTTACATTCCAGGTACCTAGACAATATTGTTCTTTACAGCATCGGACCTTCTTTTCGCTTCCAGATACATCCACAGCTGAACGTCCTTTCGGCTTTGGCCCAGCCGCTTCACTCTTTCTGGAGCTACTTGGAATTGCCCTCCGCTCTTCCCCAGTAGCATATTGGACACCTTCTGACCTGAGGGGCTCATCTTCTGGCGTCATATCTTTTAGCCTTTTAACATTGTCCATGGGGTTTTCTTGGCAAGGACACTGGAGTGGGTTGCCATTTCCTTCTCCAGTGGACCACATTTTGTCAGAACTCTCTGTCGTGACCTGTCTGTCTTGGGTGGCCCTGCACGGTATAGCTCATGGCTTCACTGAGTTACGCAAGCCCCTTCGCCACGACAAGGCAGTGATCCATGAAGGGGTCTTGTTTAGAGGGGCAATTACAACAGCGATGAAAAATAACTCTACGACCAGTCCTTGCATTTACCACCTTTGCAGGTCTGTAAAGCAAAGGAAAGCTGAAGCAAGATCATAAGCACAGTCATGGTTTCACTTAGCGACCGCTTCACTTAACCACCAAGTTGTGGGTCCCAGTGTGGTCACTAAAGGAGGACTACCTGTACATGTAACATAAACTCCGAACCACTAACATTTAGTGATGTCTAACAGAAAAACAGTGGGCAGAAAAGAGAATTCCTCCTTTAAGATTTGTTTTCCTTCTGTGATAAATTGTCTTCCAGAATTGTTCAGCTTTGTAACATTGCCACCAAATACAGAACAATGCTCCAACCTCATTACTGCATTTCCAGCAAACATCTTGCACCGGTTTTCCCTAAGTGTTGAATCACTCCATTAGGCGGCCCTGCTTTGCCACTTAATGGGTCATCCTTGCAAAGGGAGCGTCGCTTGCCACCGCCAAATTTTCCAGGCATGACCAAACCCTGTGGCCTTGGACAGAAGCTAACCCCTGGCTACAGGAAATGCATCCAGGCTTACTACAAACACGTTACGGTTTTCCTTCTTACCTCGAAGCCACTTCAACAAATAGTAGTCATCCTGGACGGGGAGACTTGGTAAGACATCTTGGATATTCTCACGGAACTATAGAAAAGGAAAAAGAAAAATATGGAGGCGGTGATTACACTCCAGCTGGAATCTTTCGTTTCTTGTTCAAGCCACTTAATGCTTTCTTGGGAATGAGCCAAAATAAAAAACAGTGGCTGGATTTAGGTGCCGGACCAGGCCATCCTGATTTTTCTTTGATGGTATATAGTTCATTTATACCTCACAACGGAAGGAACATTAAATAAAGTCAAATCAAACTGCCAGCCGCTGGGAGGCTGGGAAGCAAAGGGCACCCTTGATTAGCGTTGGGGGGCACTTAACAATATCCTATTTACATAGCATGGAAAATCCCAGGGTTAGGGTCAGGGTTAGGGTTAAGGTTAGACTGGGAAGTTGAAAAAAACATCTTGGGAAGCCATAACTTCCATAATATTGTCTGCTTTTGTCCAGATAGTCATCAGGAGCTGAAATGATCTCAAAAACCTAAGCACGGTCTAAACAGGTTCTAGGGTGGGAGACCACCAGGCAATGCTCAGGGTTATAGTGGTATAGAAGAGGTAGACTTGAAGAAGAAATGCATGAACCAGTCAGTAAACATCAACAGAGCCTTGAAAAGGAACAGAGGGTGAGAAAGAAACCCCGGGTTGCCTTGTCTTGATCCTCCTTGCTGCAAGAGCAGGGAGAGAGAAACTCTGGCAGGCTTTCCAGATCGTGCTATTACACCGGATAACAATTAAGTAGAGTTCCAGTAATCCTTGCCCCGTCTGTTCTCTGACCTGACATCAGTGAAATAAAGAAAAAAAATCCCTAAAGAAGACAGAGCCAAGAAAATGACATGGACGTCTCCATGAACATTCCAGGAGTCCAGCTTGATTCCAGAGAACGTTTATTTTCTGGGGGTGAGAAGATAAATCTTATCTTAAATCTCTGTTTGATTCAGCTTACAACCATCAATCTGTGACGTATGTTGGACTGAGAATGGCCCCATGAAAGGTGTTTTATGAAAGCAACCCCTGAACTTTGCAAATCATGGCTCTTTGCTGCTGTGCGATCCCAGCCAATCATTCTTTATTCAAGGCAAACCCCTCAGTTGAACCAGATTACAGGGACTTAATTGGCCAGGAACACAGACAGGATTGTGCAGCTAGAACATGCTCAGATACTTTATCTCTGCAACCTAGCGAGTGATAGAAGCTGTTTCTGGTAAGGCCCCTTTGCAAATGCAAACCTCAATTGCATTTCAATTTAAAATTTTTGCTCTCAGGACCCCTTCCCACTTTTAAAAATCGTGGAGGAGCCCAAAAGAGTTTTTGTTGGTTAGGGCTACATTTACCCATATTTACCATATTACCAAATTAAAACAGATGCATTCATAGAATGTTTATTTATTGAACCATGTCAAAATAACAATATTAAACCCATTAGATATTATCATAAAATATTTTTGTGAAAAAAACCTTATATTTGTAACAAATAAAGAATAACGAGAAGAGTGACGGTTTAAATTTTTGCAAATATCTTCAATATCTGGCGAATAATTTTGATTTCGCGGACCCTTGGGAGGGTTTTGGGACCCTCAAGGGCCCTCAGACTACACTAAGAAACATTGCTCTATTGGATGCTGCAGTGATCAAGGAAGACACACGTGTGTGAATCGACCCTTTGTGATGTCAAGCTGCATGTGTGAACGCAGCCCAGGGATTGCGGAGTTGGGAGTGAACCTGGCTGCCCAAATACACTTAATCCAATTTAGTCACACCTGACGGCTTCCAAGGAAAACATCATCTTTCTCTCCACATTAAATGAGGTTATTCTAGTTCATTTACTCCTGGTTTCACCTTATCATGCAAGATCTTTACAAGGTCATAATCTTTGAGATGAACACAACATTATTACACCTTGATTATTAACTCTTTCAATGCTATACACTTCTTCTAACATCACCTATTACGAAAACAGTTAATAAGCATTTTCTTTAAGAAAGGAGTGTCCGTGCTCCGGCAGGAACGGATCGGCTGCAAAAGAAAATTAGGTCAGCAGAAGCAGTCTGGGAGCGCCATCCCTCGAACCTTCGCTTTTTTTAAAAAAACATGCACTTTCCATTTTAAAACCTGGTTTTTTGCAAAGCAAAGCCCCCCCAGATATTTTTAGGGTGAGCTACCTCACAGGGCTGTTGTGGTGGAAAAAAAGTGGAGAAGGGATTTCTCCGCATATCACCTTGCGCTCTTGGCAGAATAGCAGAGATAAATCTAATAGGTGAATAAAGTCCCCTCCTATTTGGAAATATATTCACCTCCCCAGGAAAAAGGCAGAGACATTGAGGTGATACATGGCGCCCTGAAGAGGCTCTTATGAACTATTATGACTTCACACCCAAGTTGGGAAGAGGCATCATTGCACGCTCAAAAGGGGGCCAAGCAGATAAGCTAGATCAATGTTTCTCAACCTTGGCAACTTTAAGACGCGTGGACTTCAACTCCCAGAATCCCCCAGCCAGCAGTTGAGAAACACTGAGTTAGATCAGTGTTTCTCAGCCCTGGAAATTAAGATGTGCGGACTTCAACTCCCAGAAAGGTAGGTGGACTACCAACGCATACAGATGTACGTTTTCCATCTAGAAGCGACAGCCTTGAAATAACGGAAATAAAAGAATGCTTTTAAAAAAATAAATGCATTTATTTCAACGCGAAAAGATTTGTTTCTTTGAAAAAATAAAGCATACCGTTACTGGGAATCAGCAAGAAACTGTAGTTTGTTAATATATTGGTCCTGCTGTGAAAAAGTGGTTTAGAATGATCAAGTGTGGAAAGTAAATTTTTAACTTCCCCGTGAAGGGAATGATAATACCTTTCTTGACTATCAGAGATTAGCAACATTTTGCAATGCAGTCTAGTCAGCCCTCCCAGACTTAACTTTTAAGCCCCAGGGTGCATACTTGCACAGATCTGTATGCGCCTTGATATTTAATTCCCCTCATTTAGTTTTGCATTTAAGGTGTGCCAAATACCGTTAAGTATTTTCAAATATTCCTCAGAGTCTATAAATGCCAAAGGTAGCGTCGGTGGTGGCTAGGAACCTCCATATTTTTTAAATAAAATTTCTCATCGCCATGGAGGATTGCAAAAATATATGCATAATTCTCAATAGACTCCAGGGATAAACCTCTGTTGTCCTCAAGGCCACTAAGAGAAAGTTATTACAGTGACAGGTTAAGAGAAGAGGGAATAAAATAATAAAAGAATTATTATTAATGTAAACATAATAAATACAATTTTTACAGGTCAAAAATCCTCTCCAAAACGTTCAGCTTCTCATGCTGTGTTTCCTCTAGCTGGATGCCCTCCTAAATTTTGGGGAACTCGGAGTCCCAGAATTGCTAGCACCTGCAGGGAATGATGGGAGCTGTAGCCCCCAAACATCTGGAAGACTGCCAGTTAGAGAAGCGCTAATGTAGAGGGTGGCCTCAGAACAAGTACCTGCCCAGATGTGCTCTGGAACTGAGGCTGGTCCTCCATATGTAAGGCGGGTTGGAATCGCTAAACTCCCAGGAAATTATCTGCCTCAACTCCACTGGGATCCACCTGGAGAAGCTTTGCATCGTATCTCCAGATCTCCATGTTGGAAGGGAGACTTAATGGTCTCCAGCTAAACAGAAAGGGCTGTCGTCAACCCAACTGGGAGCACTTACTAGCATGAACTTTCCTGAAGAAGCAGAGGCCTCCCTGGTCACTTCAGTAAAGTTCCCTTCAAGTCAGCTCTAAAGATTTCACAGATACTGAATCTCCCCACAGCTTTCTTGGCAGCACTTTAGATGCGCTTTGCAGTGCCTTCTCCCAGAATTGTTTTTTTCTTTTTACTTGTAGGTCTAGATTAAAAGTGCAGGTGTCTCCTGGTGGTCTCCCATCCAAGTATTTTCTGACTTCGCAGTTCAATGAAACTGCTGGAAGAGCTTCCTGAACTGACCACTAATCCAAAGCTTCAGCATGAGGAAAAAACCTGCTACTGCTTTTCCCAACCCGGTGCCCTCAAACATCAGCTGGCGATTCTGGGAATATGTTAGATTTCTATCCTTGACCTTCCTGCAGGAACTCAAAAGGAGACACACCGTATTCCTTCCTCTGACGTTGCTCCAACAGCCATCCCGAGAGGTAGGTTGGGCCGAGAGAGTGAGTGGCCCCAAGTCACCCAGTGGAGAAGAACGAGGAGATAACCTTGATGAAGGAACGGATGAACCATTAAGAGAGAATAAAAGACAGCTCAGTCCTAGGAAAGTGGAAAGTGCGAGAAAGAAACTCAAAATAAGCCCACCTGGATTCTGTTTGGTATAAGAGGGAGTAGAGAGGAACTCCGACAGCCTTTCAAGGTTCTCTTGTTATACCCTCCAACAATAAAGTAGCATTCCTGGAATTCTTGCAGTGTCTGTTTGTGACCTGGCCTACCTCGAAGGTACAGAAGGCAGCTTCGGTACCTAAGGGAAGACTGGGCCCTTCACCACTGTGCCACATGGGCTGAGTTGGAGGGACTGGCCCAGAGTCCCAGGGAGCATCGGTGGCCGAAGGGGGACTAGAACCTGGATCTCCCCACTCCCAGTCCAGCACCTTCCCCACTACACCCACTGGTGCCAGACTGATTGAAAGTTGCCTTTAAATTTTGCACATGGCATCCACAGAAAGTGAGTCTGGGAATTCAGCCTACAGCCACTCCTCGTTTAGCGACTACCTCAGTTAGCGACCTTTCGCAAATATGACAGTAATAAAGGATTCATTTTCTGACCAATGGGTGCATTTAGGACTAATTTTTGTGGGCCTGGCCACAAAAGCCTTCAGTGTGAAACTGATTAAGATCTGGTCAGTTTCAAGCAGTAGGGGAGCTGAAAGGATCTAATCAACTAATTAAAGTCACAGAGATGAGCTTGTTAAACTTGTTAGTACTTTTTAGGGAAAGCAGTTCAGGAAGAGATAGTTTGTTTAAACAATCTCTCTACCCTGCAAGGGGGCGAAAAAAGGGAAAAAACAGGTCAGGCAGAGGACACTGTAGTGAACTTTATCTGAATGAGACCGCAGCAACCAGCGATCTTTGCAGCATCTCTCCCTCTCTCTGTCAGGGGTTCACTTAGTGACCATTTCACTTAATGACCAAGTTGTTGAAATGGAATATGGTCACTAAATGAGGAGTCGGTGTATTTCCAAGCACCACAACCCATCTTGTAGGATAGTTCTGGCAAGTAAGTAAATCCACCCAATATCCTGGGTTGTACAGCAGTCTAGGCCAGGGGCCTTCAAATTTGGGCTTGGTCCCTGTTTTGCCAACCTCTGATAATGCACATCTCTTTCCTTAGAAACCCAGACGGGTTCTCTGTGGTTAAGGCGATAAACTGGAACCGGGGAGACCCAGGTTCAAGTCTACCTTCAGTCGAGAAGCGTTCTGGTAGCTTTGGGCCAGTCACTCTCAGCCCATCCTACCTCACTGGGTTGTTGTGGGAGAAGAACGGGAAGGCAGAGCGCTACATTCACTGCTTTGAGGTCCTGAACGAAAGGTGGGGTGTAAATCTAGTAATGAACATAAAGATTAAAGTGTCATTGCTAAAAGTAAGTGGTATATTTATTTAGATAGCCACAATTATAGTTTACAAACCAGAACAGCTGGATTCACACATCTCCAGGAATTTAAACAAAGCACATACGATTTAGCGTGATGTTGCCAGCCCTTTGAGGTAGACCAGACTAGGAAGCCTAAGTCGTGCAGACCAATGCTACTTTTATTATAAGGTTGAATCTTGCAAGTCTGAATGTGCTTCCTCCATCTGTCCCTCCCTTTATCTTCGTGAGAACCAGGGAGAGTCAAGCTTGAGACGCTTTCTCAAATTACATTTCTGCCCCGGGCTCAGATTTCTTTTATCTCACTGTTGTCTTGGTTGCAGCTCTTCCTCCTGTTCCACAGGGTTATTCCTTCTGCCCATTACAGATGTGCAAACTGAGTCAAGAGTGGGAGTGAAGGGTGAAAAGCACAACTTATTCCCAAGTCATCCTGGAACATCAACCTTTCCAGCCACCTGCTGGTTTTACTTGCCCATTCTGCAGCCTGACCGGCATCCAATGAATGGACTCTCCCGACATCCTTCCCCATCAGCCCTAACTGGCTCAGCAACATCTGGTGGGCCAGACCATGTTCGGAATAGGAATCCAGACGTCAGAGAGAAAGCCAGCTTGTAAGCTCTGTCCGTAGCAGCTAGTTCTCTACATACAAGGCATTTAATGGCAAGGGAGCAGACCCCAGCAGCGTTTCAGCCTATGTATGTATTTTTTTATTTATTTATGCAATGTCCACAGCCACCCCTCTCAATCCGGGTGACTCTGGGCAGCGAACAATTTCAGTCATGAAAACCATTGAAACAATTATGAACCATCGAGAGATATGATGAACAGGCTGCTGGCGTCAGCCCTGCTAGGGGGGCAGACCAGGAATCAACTTCATAGGGAGGCTAAAACTCCTTTGGTGCAGATGGGCTATACTAACAGAATCTTGCAAGTCTGATCGTGCTAACCCCTTCTTATACTCCAGTGCAGTGTTTCTCAACCTTGGCAGCCTGAAGATGTGTGGACTTCAACTCCCAGAATTCCCCTGGCTGTCTCTCTGAGCCCCTTCCAAATGTTATCAGGTGGTTCTGGACTCAGAAATGCTTCATCCCCTTTAGAAACATCATCCTAAAATAAGGGAGCTCGTTTCAACACGTTAAGCAGATTCCCTTGGTGAGCAGACATAAATCTGCTTATCCATTTTTAAAATCCCCAAAGGGCCCTTTGAGAATCCTTGCGCTTCTGCATTTGCAACGGGAAGCAAAGATGCCCCCCAAGGAACTCCCAATTGGATACAGGAAGGAAAAGGATCGCCTTAGTTTACAGGGAAGGGAACGGGCTGAGATGCGCGCCGAAGACGCAGACGCGTCCGGGCTCAACCCTGCCTTGGGCACGGCTAACCGGACCCTGCGCAGAGGTGAGCATGGCGCTGCGCGGAGAGGGCACCCTTCTGCCGCCAGACGCTGTGCTCCCCCAACTGACTTCAAATAAAATAAAATAAAATAAAAGACCCTCTTGGAGGGATTTGGAGAGGGTCCCATCGCAGGTATGTCGCTGCCAAGAATCGCAAGAATCCGCGCCACGGAGCGCCTTTGACGCGGCTTCGTCTGCCCCTCCGGAGGTGCAGAAAGGCGATGCGGCTTCCTCGCCCTGCCCTCGGCAATCGCGCCTGGAGCCGAGGACCTTTCCCGGCCTTGCCGTCAGCTGCCCGCCGGGCGAACGACCCCCGTCCCTCCTGCCACTACAACCGCCATCACCCACAGCGGCTGAGCGCAACGGGGCTTACCACTCTCCCGAGAGGGACCCCGAGCTGCTCGGAGCGCTTCTCCGCTGCCCGCAGACCAGCCCGTGACCCCGCTTCACCCCTCCCGCGCTTCCGCCCAACGACCCCGCAAGGTAGGGCGCAAGACGGACAGCCACCGCGCCGAGGGCTCGGTCTCCCGAGAGGCGAGTGCAAACTTGCACGCGAAGGAGCCGGCTGGGGAACGCTGCCCGGAGGCGAGACGCGCGCGGCGGCGGCGGCGGCGGCTCCTTGCGAGGCTGTCCCTTGGAAGCCCGCGGGGGGGGCGGAGGGGGGGCGGAGGGGGGCCCTGCTGCAGCCCCGCCGGGCCGGGCCAGCCCAGCCCAGCGCTCCGCTCCGCTCGCTCGCTCGCTCGAGCGCGGGCCGGCTGCGGGTGCGCGGCGCCGGGGTGCGCGTCCGGGCGGCGCGGGAAGAGGTCCGTGCGCGGCCGCCGAGCGGGCAGGCGAGGGACGGGCGCAATCGGGGGGGGCACCTCTCTGCCGGGGGGGCGGCCGCCCCGCTCACCTTGGCCAGCGCCGCCTCCTGCTTGGCGCTCAGGTCGCCCACGAAGCCGCTCATGACCGCGTCTACCTGCCCGCGCGCCGCGCCGGCGGCTTTCAGGGGCTGCGGGCTCGCGGGCCACGCCCCCTCCCCTCCTCCCCTCCCCCGGAGGGGGCGGCGCTCCGGCGGGGAGGGAAACTACTACTCCCAGCAGTCCCGCCAGCGCGCCGGCCCGGCAGGAATTCTGGGAGTCGTAGTGCCACTAGCTGGCTCCCCCACGGAGTGGGGCGGGCTTGCAGGTAGGGAGGAACGGGGCGGGCGGGGCGCTGGGCGTCGCCAGGAAGGTTGCAAGAAGCCGTCAGTGACTGAGCCTGGAGAGCCAGGGGCTGTCCCACCCTGTCGCCCCACCGCCAGCTGTCCTGCGCGGGCGGATGGATGGATGGATGGATGGATGGATGGATGGATGGATGGATGGATGGATGGATGGATGGGTGGGTGGGTGGGTGGGTGGGTGGGTGGGTGGATGGATGGATGGATGGATGGATGGATGTCCCACCCTGTCGCCCCACCGCCAGCTGTCCTGCGCGGATGGATGGATGGATGGATGGATGGATGGATGGATGGATGGATGGATGGATGTCCCACCCTGTCGCCCCACCGCCAGCTGTCCTGTGCGGATGGATGGATGGATGGATGGATGGATGGATGGATGGATGTCCCACCCTGTCGCCCCACCGCCAGCTGTTCTGCGCGGATGGATGGATGGATGGATGGATGGATGGATGGATGTCCCACCCTGTCGCCCCACCGCCAGCTGTCCTGTGCGGATGGATGGATGGATGGATGGATGGATGGATGGATGGATGGATAAATGACGTGCCACCAAGTCATTGTCGACTCCTAGCGACCACGTAGATAGATGTGCTCCATGACGGTCTACTGCGTGTCTAACCCAGTGAAGTCCACCCATCTTCAAGTGGCCAAGGTTGAGAAGCACTGCTTTAGAGAATTACTGACTGCACGTAATCCTGTAGGGATAAGAACTAAAGAAGGAATCCGGATGGACCTGACCACCAACCTTTCACTCCAGTGTCCTGCTGCCAGGGTGGCCAGCCAGAGACCCAGGACATTTGCCCCTCCGACCTCAGAACTGCTCTGCCCTCACTTCTGGAGTAGCCCATTTCCAGAACGATCACTTTAAAGACGATGAGCTCTTTCTAAGAAAAGTCCCCACCGGACCAGATGGACTTGCAGGCTGAGTTCACCCACGGGCGAGCCTCATCCTTCATGGGGTTTGACTGGTTTTAATGTAGCATGTTGTGTCAACCTGGCCATTTGGGTTTCATACACCATGGTTTGTCACTCAGCATGAGTGACCCATTTCAGTATATCATAGCTAGGTAAATTGCAGGATCTTAATACTGCAGATGAAGCCCCCCCCCCCAATATGGAGAAAACCTACTATCAACAGAAGTACAAGTAAAAATGTAAACAATAAAAACATATTAAAAGCCATTCGTACAGTAGTGATGGTAATAATACTATTTTTATTTAGAATGCACTAAGGGCGGTTCAATAAAATGTACTTATACCTGAGTGCAGTAGAATCATTTTATTAATTACAACACTCTATAAAGATAATAAAAGAATACAGTAGTATAAAGAAATCAGTTTAGGAGGCTAACCCAGTTCCCTGCATCTGTACAACACTACAAATTGTGAACAAGCCACGTGGGCATGGTTTATACCAGCCGTTCTCAAAGTGTGGTCTGGAGACCCCTGGGGGTCCCCGAGACCCTTTCAGAGGTTCTGTGAAGTCAAATAAATTGTTTAAAATGTCTCAGGTTTCATTTCTAATACAGTCAATGTAAATACAGTAGATAGAACCCGCATACAGTAAGCCAAAAATGTACGTTGGGCCTCTTTGGGGTCCTCAGTCATTTCTGAGAATGTAAAGGGGTCCTGAGATCAAAATGTTTGAGCACCACTGGTTTATACAGTGTGGTGGACTGCGAGAGGGCCGGCCGCTTTGAAATCCAGGGCGTCATGTCTAGTCAAGGGCCAGAGAGGGAAGCCTCTGAAACAAAGAGGAACCCCAGAGAATGGGCGGCTCCACCTACTTTGGGGTCTGGGTCTTCCCAGTTCTTGCTTTGCCCCCCCCCCCCCATGGTACTGAATGGGTGAAGCCAGGGCTACGCGCCCTCCAACAGAAGAAAGAGAAGGCTTTGGGGGCTGGAAGGATATGTTCGAGATGCATCCAGTTGAAAACTTCTTCTTTCATACACCACCCTGATTCTTCCTCATTTCTGGGCCAGTCTCATCCTCATTTGTGGTTTGCCCGAGTATCTTTGGTGGAGAAGGGGGCAGGGAACACAAACATATCAGCTTTCTGTCTCCGTCCCAGAAGTGTCAACATACAGGAGTGGTTAAAAAGGTCCCTCTGATCTGTAAGCTAAAGGGGCAATTTGCTGCTGCTCCCAGAATTCCTGGCTATTTACTCAAACTCTTGTTGAGTTGGCTCGTGGAGTGTATTCGGGTCAAGCCTTTCCTACTCTGGGGTTTGAGAAGATCTCCGGGACACATTTGATGGGCAAGCTCCTCTGAAGTGAGAGCAGAAGACACTAAAAAGTCTCCGTTGATTTGGACAGGAACACAACCCAAGTGAGCCTCTTGCCCAGAGATTTATGGAGCACTTATGAGTTTGAGAACGCTGTTTTTGGTGCCAGGGACTTGTCTGGTATAAGAGACTTTCTAGGTCTAGAGTTTGGCATGTCACCCAGTGTCTCTCAGACTTAGCAACTTTAAGATGCTCAACTCAAGACCTCAAGAAGTCCATGCAAGTTAAGATGTGTGAACTTCAACTCAAGACCTCAAGAAGTCCATGCAAGTTAAGATGTGTGAACTTCAACTCAAGACCTCAAGAAGTCCATGCAAGTTAAGATGTGTGAACTTCAACTCAAGACCTCAAGAAGTCCATGCAAGTTAAGATGTGTGAATTTCAACTCAAGACCTCAAGAAGTCCATGCAAGTTAAGATGTGTGAACTTCAACTCAACTCCTCAAGAAGTCCATGCAAGTTAAGATGTGTGAACTTCAACTCAAGACTTCAAGAAGTCCATGCAAGTTAAGATGTGTGAATTTCAACTCAAGACCTCAAGAAGTCCATGCAAGTTAAGATGTGTGAACTTCAACTCAAGACCTCAAGAAGTCCATGCAAGTTAAGATGTGTGAACTTCAACTCAAGACCTCAAGAAGTCCATGCAAGTTAAGATGTGTGAACTTCAACTCAACTCCTCAAGAAGTCCACAGGTGTTAAAGTTGCTAAGATTGAGAAACACTGATGTAACCAATAACATTTTCGAAGCAGATGGCTTATTTTGGCAACTTGTGCCATAGTTCCCTCAATTAGCTGCCATTCATCTCATTTTCCCATATTACAGATGGGTGAGGATGGAGACTTAAGGTCTCTTCTTGAGAAGAAGAAAGCGCAAATAATTGCCAGTCTCTATTTTTGGGAGAATAGCCTCCAGGTGATTGAATATTTCCATCCTTAACAAGACACACAGATTCCTTGGTGATGGAGGACGCACACAAGCTCAGTGGGGCATTTTTACCACCGACAAAGATAGAACGATCGTTTTAAGACGTACTTGGGAATAAAACCCCACAGACGTCACTTAAAGTCCTATTAGGGAGGATCATTTTCTGAATACAACTGAGCCCCAACCACACCTTCACATGTGTGACTAGCTTATGGTTTGTCGGTAACAGGATAGTTATAAAAGAGTTAATTTTAAGAACTGGGAATGAGCAATAATGAGAAAAGGTATCCTGGGACCACTCCTCAGCCAACACAACATGACTGACTCAGGACAATGCCATGATAGAGAGGTGGATAGGAGACCACAAGGAAATCCCCAGGTTGTAGGCTAGGCTGAGAAGTTGGGAACACATCCCAGAAGAAGAGAATGGGAAACTATTTCTGTATCGTTGCTAAGAGAACCACCAGGAATCCTCAGGAGCTGAGCTCAACTCAAAGGCGACATTATCTTAAAGTTTGCCCACTAAGATCGACATCATTCCACAAAAAAGTGTGCAAAGCCAATACAATTTTTATTTATTTTATTTTTTAAATAGCAAAGTGGTCACCGCCCATCTCGTTAAAAAGCGGCTGCGTTTTGAACTGTTTTTTTTTTTCTCAAAAAGCAATACATCAATTTTCATTTTCTGTGAAGGGAAGAAAGAAACAAGCGCCGATGAAGACAGTTTGGGCTTTGTAAGCATGTGGTCACCTTTTCACGGGTAGATTCTTGTTGGTTAGAGTGTTTACGCTGCACGCCGCTAAATATTTGTAAATACATAAATGCAAAGATTAGGACATGCCGATCATTCCCCAGTAGCCTGTAGAGGGAAGGCGGGAAATTCATCAGCAACTGATGGACTTGCTTTTGAGCCCAGCATCGCAGCATCGTGCTGTACGTTGGCCGTTCTACGCACATGTAATGTTCCTTGAGTGCACTAGTGTTTCTTCCCAGACGAGTGTGCAGAACAATTGCATCCACATGCTTTCATCCCCTCCCTGAAACGTCCTGTGCTTCTAAATTCTTCTTCATAGTCCCTACAACCCTTTCCTCCACGTACACTTATTTTTGGCAAAGTGCCTCTCTTTCATAACGTCCCCGTGGGTCACAGTCCTGAAGGCAGCCGAGGTTGATGTTCTGCTGAGCCAGGGGCGGGGGGTGGGGGGTGGCAGGGCAGGGCAGGGCAGCCACCGCCAGCCCGTTCTCCAAACCCGCTCTGGGCCAAAGCGACGGATGCCAGCCGGGCATTCAGGAACAGTGCCAAGTCCACAATGTCCAACTCCCAGTTCTGAAGCATTCTCACGCAACCAGGCTTGGTTCAGAAAAATACTTCTTTATTACGTGGTACATGTAGCTTGTAAACAGAACATTGCTAAAACTAAAGCCTTGGGTAAACTTCCCTCTATTTATCCCCCCCTCCCCTTATTGCCTGGCGTCTAGATTCTTCTCCACCTGGTGGTGACCTCTTTCCTTCCTCCCCCTCCTACCTGAGCTCCTTCCTGGCCCTTTGGGCCCCAGCTGCCTTGCCGCCAATCAAGCCAGTCTAAATTGCCCACATATGGTTCAGCTGCTTCCCAGCTCCCATTACAACCTTTAACAGCAACCCCCCTTAGTTACAAGTGGCAGAAACAAATCAATCCAACTCCCAACGAATGCAATACAATGGAAAACAACAACAGTTGGGTGATGCAGGTTCAGACAAAGAGTTTCCATCTGTGTTTCTTGTCATACCAGTTCTCCTGAAATACAGGAAGGCTCGAAGTTGAAAAGATATTTTCTTTTTAAAGAAAACGGGGGGGGGGGGGAGCCTGTTGTACAACATCATGGTGCTAACCAGTTTAAGCTCCTTCCGTAAGTGTCAGGCCAGACACTTAACAACGGCCAGTTGTTCATCAATAGGACTCAACTGGCGTCCCAGCCATTGTGGGACCCCTGGCTAGTAGCAACAGCAGCAAATATAGAATTTGCAAAGAGAAAGATGAGATCGTGGGCCATCTAATCGGTAGGTGTAGCACGATCTCCAGACGAATGAGAATGCCAGGTAGGATTGGGCGGGTAAAATACATGGGCATTTATGCAAAAAATACGGATTTGACGCCCCTAAATAATGGGGAATTAAGTGCTCCTGAATGACCATGATAAACAAAAAACATAAACTCACATCCCAGTCATTGAAGAAAAGTAGTTTTTACTTAGAGACAGAGCAATGCCACATGTCACTAGAGTGGCTTAAAAGGAACTGGAGAAGATTGCAAATGATTAAAAAATAAAACTGAAAACTGACCAAAGAGATTGTGGAATAAACCAGCAAAAGCGTTCCCCATAATTATTGGAGCATTGAGAACTATAACAAGGGAATGGTCAAAACAATTGACAAAATTAATAATGTTTGACCTCACAACATTTAGCTTGCAAAAAGCAGCTTTGCTTGAAACCACGTGTCTATTAAGGTGGTATTTGGGAAATTCTGAGGCTTTGGGGTAAAGCCCGAACGGACTCTAAATTACAGCATTTGCTGAGTATCCTGTAGAAGAAACGATGAAGCAGCTTCAGCAATGTAGCTCTGATTGGAGGCAGAGCTGCTGTGCACGGACTGGGGAAAATACTGATTTTCCTGCAATCCTTTGAGATCCTGTTTTCTTTGTTACAGTGGGTGTATCGCTCCCTAAGTGCAATCACACAGGTAGCAACACCAGATTGTGTGTTCCGAAAGATACGGATCTTCTGGGAACGAACCGGAAGAGAAGCCAGCTCACTGATGCTTACCTATGGCTTCAGGCATGTCGTGTTGATTGTAATTTCCTTGGGGCAGGGCTCCTTCTCCAGTACCACGCGCTTTTATATCAGGGTGGCCAAACTGGTCCTTCTTTCAGAGAACTAATGGGAAAGGATCGGCTTGTTCCTGAGACAGGTCTGGGATTGTTCTACCTTTAGAATAATTTTGGGCGGACTTATCAAAGTGGTGGAGAGCTTCTGCCTGTTAGGCTCAACCATCCACAGTAAAGGAACAAGCAGCCAAGAAATACGCCACCGACGAGTACTCAGTAGAGCAGCCGCGAAGGCCTTGGAAAAGATACTCAGATGCCACCATGGGTCTATACCTACAAAGATCAGAATGCTGCAGGCCATGGTCTTCTTGGTGGCTCTCCATGGAAGCGAAAGTTGGACTTTGAAGAACCAGGAGAGGAAGAGCATTGACACTTCTGAACTTTGGTGTTGGAGAAGACTCCTGAGAACACCCTGGACAGCCAAGAGAACAAACAAGTGGATCATCGAATTTTTTCGATGATCATCGAGTAAAATAAGAGCAAAGACTTTACTATGTGGACAGAGGTAGTTTTCATGGCAAAACAGTGAATTTTTTCTTTTTAATATTTGTGTTTTTTTTAAATAGGAAAGCCACAATTAGACTTGACCTGGGCTCACAGGATGCATTAAGCCACGGCATTTGATCACGGCTTCACATGTTACGTGAATTGCACCCCTGGGGCTTGTAAATCAGGGTTTACGGTTTTGTATGCTATGTGAACAAAACCAATTGCAATTTCTTCCACAAGTGTAGCGTAGCATGACATGGAAAATCATTTTAGTCTTGGGCGTCTGTCTGATTTGATGCTTTTAGCTGTTTTTATGTTTTTTTCCTAGTTTTGTACGCCGCCCAGAGTCCGCAGGAGTTGGGGGGCTAATAAATTTAAATAAATACAGTACAGTAAATAAAGAGTTCTGATTTCTATCTGCCTGCCCCTTTTGTGGCTATCTACACCAGCAACCGACCAAGCATCTTCTTTTTTTAGCATTTCGGGACGGCAGGAATTGGAGCGATTGCTAGATGGAGCAAGGAATATGGTTTTCGGTCCCTCTTTGCTGTCACCCAGTGGTGTGCTGGACATTTGCAGCCCTCTTTGTAGCTTCCTCGTTGCGGCCGCTTGCAACGAAGACGCGGTGGGAGGAACGCCGGGCTAGGCTAGAGAAGCAGGAAGGACTCTTCCCGCAGCGTTTCAGGCCGACCCACCTGGTTAAACAGCAAAAGCTTCCGAACTGCAGCTCGCTTCGTCAGACGCAGAGGAGCTAACGGGGAAAACTCCTCCAGCACGAGGGAGCGAGAGATTGCTGAGCCCACAAGCCGCAAAAGGTTTCGGGCAACCTCGGAAGGTCCCGACAAACCCTCCCAGGGGTTTTAGCCCATCAGGACTGTTCACTGGTAACCTGAACAGGCAACCTGCACATGCGTATAACGGCCTTCTCTCCTTCCCCCCACTCCTCAGTAAATCCCCTTTCGGTCCAGCCACTCCGGGCATCGGATGAAGCGAGCTGCAGGTCATGAAACCTTGTGCCTTTTAATGCAATTGGTTGGCCGGAAGAGGGGCTACCAGATGGAGGCAGGCAGGCAGGAAGGGGAGAGATGGATGGACGGACAGGCGGACAGATGGAAGGAGAGAGAAGGAAGGAGACGGAAGGGAGATGGACGGAAGGAAGGAAGGGAGGAAGGAGGCAGGCAGGCAGGACTGGTTAACAGTGGAGATCTGAAAAAGGAAGGAAGGAGGGAGAAGAAAGGAGAGAGGTGGGTGGGTGGAAGGAAGGAAGGAAGGAAGGAGAGAAGAGAGAGATGGATGGACGGAAGGGACTGGTTAAGAGCGGAGGTCTGAAAAAAAGAAGGGATAGCCGTTAGAAAGACCTATGGAAAGCATGGCGAAGGGGGTTCTGTGGGTCCCAAGTACGGAGGTTGGTGTGAACGTTCAAAATTCCATCCTAGAACAAGCGACTCGTATGTAAAATGTGAGAAAACTCTGCCAAAAATTTAAGACAGCAGTTCCACAATTCTCTATAGTGCAGGACAAACTCAGACCTATTTGCTCACCATTTATTAGCTCCCTTGATTTTTTTTTTCTTAATTACATTCTCTTTCCCTGTACGGTAGTCATTTTGGAGAGAAATATCGAATATGGCTTGTATTTCTCCTCAAGACCACGTATACTGTATATAGTACACTTATACAATTATATTCAGCTCTTTTTAAAATTGTTCTTAGGTTTCATTTTCGTTTTCTTTTCATTTTTGCTCTGTGGGGATGGTTATACAGAATAGCTTAGCGGGGGAGGGCATTCTGCAAAACAATCCTGGAGAAGCCTGTGCAAAAACACCACTGTTCTCCAGCTGTGGCTGCAGTTTAGTCCTTTTATTCCGATCGTTTAAGACATGCCCATCTCTCTTCTGGGTCTTCTGGAGCTGGCTGTACCCACCATAGCACACAGATTATTTAAAACCACCTCTCAGGATAAACCACTTTTCAAGCCGGTTTAAAAATCTCGACTGGGATAAAATAGAATTGAGGCCTGGGTTTGCTTGCTTTTCCTCTTCCTTCCTGTGCAGTTTTCCTTTTGTGCTGCGTCTTGAGAATTGCAACAGTATTATTTTTATGTGGTTGGGAATTCACTTGGGCAGAAGGGCTAGATAAAACAGCTTGATATAAAACAGCTTGAATTAAAGGAATCATGAATCCCTGTGCAAAATTTTCTAATGAACTCTGCCAAATGTAGCCAGGCAGTCTCAACAGGAAGATTAATTACAAATACTCATTGTCAGCATCAACTTAAAAGTGAAAGATGTACCATCCTAATATTATTAGACCCGAGGAATGTTTTATTTTTGCTTACCATTTTGTAAATTCATTATCTAATTTTTACAGTTTGTAAATCCCTCTGTTGCTTTTTTCTTCTTTCTTCCTTCTGGTCTCTTAACGTTCTTTCAAAAATAAAATTTAAAAAATTATTTGTGAGGGCTGCAGAGGAAACCAAAGGGCATAGCGGCTTTTGGGTGGCCCCTCCCCACCTGGAAGAAAAGCAAATGCGTGTCCTTTGGGTGAGGGCACCGGCTGGCCCCGGTGCCCACTTCTGGCCAAGCGCTCAAAATATCCAGCAGAGAAGTTCCAAGGACGGGAGCAGGTAAGGGAGATGAATCCCCTCTTAACTGTTCCGTGACCTCCCCAAGTCCGGAGTGTGGGGTGGAAAATGTCCCGTTGTGCAAAGGACAGAATGACCCACAGCAAAGATACGTCTGTCAATCTCGGGTAGGATTTTGTACAAAGAGTCCTGTTGGGGCCGGTGGCTGCCAGTCCTGTCAAAGTCCCAGAAGCAGCAAAGGAACTAAGGCAGGCAGGAATTGAGGTGACCGTTTAAGGCAGTCGGTGAGCAGCATAGCATGGTGGGGGACCCCAGGCCCCTCATTTCCTGGCGCAGTTTCTGCTTGCACATTGCAAGGGTGGTTTGAGAGACGGTGGTCTTTGGCATCGCCAGAACAGGAGGATCAACGTGCAGCGCTGCTGGCTGCCTTCAAGCTGAGCAAGGACAGATTTTGCTTCTACTTCCCAACCAGAAGCTTGCCCAGTTTAATCCCAGGGAAGGGGATTAAAATGGATCTAGGACGGGTCTTTCAGTGACTTTTGAAGCAGAGCCTCCCGATACAGGCACAGTATACCTCTGCCAAGGACAGAGAACCCTACTGTCTTTGGACCTGGGAGGCCCCGGTGGAAGCCAACGCTCGGTCTCAATGGCCTCCCCTTTGTGAGGACCGGGGGGCTGTCCTCAATCCCACGATTACCCCCAGGGTCCAAAGCACCCACCCGCAAAGAGGCAAGGCAGCCCCATCCTCTCCCGTAGCCCTAAACTAGAGAGTAGGCAGCCGATTCCCGCACAAGCTTGACTACGATGCCCTCCTGCGTCCCGCACCGACGGGCGGTGGGGAGGCACGGGTGCCCTTTCGTAAGCCCACAGGGCCGGAAGGAACCGATTCGTGACCCGCCGCCTTGAGGCAAGCGTCTTTGGAACCTCCTGCACCCCACTGACTGCCAAAGCATGAATTCGCCCCCAGAGAGGACCTCTGAGGATGGTGCCCACCCCTGCCACTCCCGGGGGGCGGGGAGGGCAGCGGAGAGGCCCCTGGGGACGCCGTCTTCATCAGGCGTGGTTAATCTGGAGCTCCTCCAACTCCTGGATCTTCTGCTCCGATTTCTTATCCGGGAGCAAGACCTCCACCGTGTAGCTGATCTTCTTGGCGTGGAGGTAGCTGTAGGTATTGTCAAAGCGAAGGACGTCTGCGCGGGCAGAAGAGAGACCGTTGTCACCCAGGACCACCGGCCCTGCTCAGCAGCTGGAGACCGTGCCCTTTCCCAGGGACCCCACTCAGCAATTCCCGGCGTTGCCCAACCCCTGAACCGTAGACTAGCCCGGGTTCCCCAAACTGGCCCATATCGATCCCCAGGGGCCGAGGGGACGATCCTAGGGGTCCACAAACGACCCGCCTACTGGAGAAGGACGTGGGTAAGCGTGATGAGTGTGTGTGAGAAAGAGCAAGTGCACATCGTAAGCAGAAAAGTGTTGCCGTTACTCTAAATTCACTGGCTCTCCGTGTATTCCAAAGAACCGCTTCTGCCTCAGTGCTCGGTTGGACGTGATCCGTGCGTGTCCCTAATTATTACTTTACTTATAATAATTATTTATAATCATTCTTTCCCAGCTGTTGACCAGGGCTGCGTGTCTCGCCTGCTCTCTGGGAAACCCTGAAAAAACTGAAAAGCTCCGTTCAGCAATTCCCAGCGTTGCCCAAACCCCGAACCATCGGCTAGCCCGGCTCCCCCAAAGTGGCGAAAGCGCTTTGGACAGCAAGGGGGGCTTACGGGATCCGCCCGGCCCAACAGGCTGGGAGGGTGCGAGTGAGTGGCCATAAGCCGGACCTGGGGGCGCCTGTGACAGCAGCCATACAATCTTTTAAATGAATAGACAAAGATAAGACACCCCGATAGAAATACAAGGAAGAACATTAAATATGAAAGTCCGCAGGAGCAGGAAAAGGGAAAGGGAAAGGAGCCGGCCGAGGCCACTCACAGATGCCGGCATCCGCGCAGGTGAGGCTGCCGTCTTCGGGGACCAGGTGGGCGTTGTAGCGCTGGTTGGGGTACACCTCGGTCATCTCCCCGGCGTGCTGGCGTGCCCCCACTTTGGTCTTCAGGTAGACGCCAAAGCCTATATCGGCCCCGTCCGACATGAACTGCCACCTTGAATTCAGGGCAGAAGACAAACCCACAAGCATTTTTCTAAAGCAGGGAAGAGCGTTCAGGCATTCAGATTCCTACTCCTAAAATGCAGGAACGATTGCAAACGGGTGTTTGTGAGAACGACCCCTCCATGTAGACCTAAGAGAGCAAAATGGGGGGAATGTCTGTCACCCCAGCTGGCTGGGTTTGTTCCACCGGGTAGGTTAGGCTAAAGTGGGGCTGAATTGCTTGTGCTATGGGAACCAGCCGCTTTCTCATTTGGAGGGGGGGGGGAACCATGCCTCCCCCTTCCACCACCAGATGGTTTATTTGGGGATTGCCTGTCCTGTGAACCCAGCCACTCCCGTTTGTTAAACAAGGTTTAGTGGGTTGTGCGAAGGCAGCTCCTGGAGAAACACACCAGAGCACTTGTGAGAATGGGATAAGGGTAGTGTGGAAATCGTCTGCCCTCTCTTGTGCCCGGAGCAGACAACTCTGGGTGGCATCGGGTCAGTTAAACTTAGCAAATGTGTTTGCAAAACTCACAATGCTTGATCACTGTGGGTAGCTTAGCGGATGGTAAAAATCCACCCCGTTTGGTTGCTTTGGGATTCAGGCCCCTGTTCTGAAGACACATTTATCCTGGCATTGCTAAGCCAGGCGATCTGCTGGCAGCACACAGCCACCTTAGCCTGGTCCAAAGTCTCCGCCTGGGGACCCTGAGGCCGCGACCCGCCCTCTTGATGAAGCGCTTGGCGTCCCTTGACTGCGTTTTGGTGTTCCCAAACCAAGGCTGACGGGGTGGGGTTCGTCTAACCCACTGCAAGACCGGGATGGCTTATGGCCAAATTTAATAACTTCAGAGTTAAATAATAGGCTCGACTGACCCCTTTGCAGGACTCCCATCCCACTGAGCCAGTCACAGGGGATATGATGGGTGAACCCCAAGTGCTTAAAGCCAGCAAACTAAGCGTGTCGTTTCAAGCTAGTCACCAAGTGATCGCATTAACGACATTTCATTTTGTCTTCGCAGCCCCGAAAAGGAACCAAATTTAATAAATAAATACTCATGTATTCAATGCATCTGCCATCCAACTCCCAGCAACTCTGGGTGGTTTACAAATTGTTAAAAACAAGGAAACCACGCAAAACAAATTGGGTGGTTTACAAATTGTTAAAAATGTTTAAAAACAAGGAAACGATGGAAAACAAAAAAGAGCAGAGACTTCAAACTCAGACGCGAACCATGGGAAAGGTCTAGGCGAAATTTGGCTTTGCTTCTCACCTGCCCACTTCTTTGTCCCATGCTACCTGTCCTGGCTTGCCACTTAAGGGGAAAGCTTGAAATGCAAAACGTGAGGTGCCCCTGAAGCCACGGTCAGAACGCTGGTACAGGTAGTCCTTGCTTAACAACTCTTCATTTAACGATGGTCCAGAGTTATGACAGCCTTGGGAAAAATGCTTTATGACCCCTGCGGTCACGCGATCGCAATTTGCGACCTTTTTACAATGGTCATTAAGCGAGTCACATGGTCGTTAAGCAAATCACGTGGCCGTTAAGCAAATTCCAGCAAAACACGCCCATTAGGGAAGCTGAATTCGCTTAACAACCCTTGTAACAACGATGTAAAATCAGCTCCGATTTGCTTAACGACCAAATCTCTTAGCGACCTAAATTCCGGTCCCTATTGTGGTCGGATAGCGAGGAATACCTGTAGAAGAATCACGGGGTCAGAACCTGGTCAACCCTGGGGTTCCCTGGGTGCTGCTGAACTGACATTTCTGAGCCAGCCTACCTCGCAGGTGTGGAAGGTGTGGAAGCTCGGGTGGAAGACCACCAGCTCTACACCCTCCTTCCTCTTCTCCCCACGCTGCTGAGGTCCACCCTGACCTACCTCAAGACGCAGCCGGGAAAGAGGATTTCGTATTCCAGCTGCTGGGTAGAGCCCCGGTTCACGATGACCGAATGCTCATACTGTTGCTTCAGCTGATTCCACACGTAGTACTTTTTGGGGATATCACCACGGTAGTTTATCTGTAAAACGGAGATCATGAACAGCCAGAAGCAAGCCTAGAAGCAACCAGCCAGGAATTCTGGGAGTTGAAGTCCATACACCTGAAAGTTGCCAAGTCTGAAAAACACTGGCCCATCTCTTCGTTCTCCTGATGTCCCTTACGTGTCACATTCCAGAAGGGTTTGTTCAACCATGGTTTCACGAACGAACCTCAACTGGCTGGATTTACACAACTCGTTCAGCCCCAAACCACAGGGTTTCTGAGCCACGACAGCCAGGTCTGCCGGGCTAAGACTGCACACAACCCCTTCGGTGGCCTTGTGTGTGGCGTATTTCTGTGTGGATACTGTAGCTGGAAAAACCATGTTTATGGCTTTGTGTGTTGCTTGAATCCCGCCACTGGCACTTACTCAACAAACCCTGGTTTAGCGTGAGTAAATCCAAGGATTGCCTATTTCTCCAGCTGCTTCTATGCCTCTCCAGCTGGTTTTGGTGCTTTCTTGCTCTTTCATTCATTCTGTAAATGGTGATTTTGGCAGCCACACTTTCTAACTGCTGGGGGCTAATTTTGCAAAAATTTCTGGTCTTAAGCGCCTGACAAATATCCATACCTTGGTCTCACATTTGGGGTTTCCATCAGGGTCCGTGAGGGTTCCCCCATATAACACGGGGATCTCTGCAGGGTCAATATATTTGTGTAAGTCTTCTTTCCAATTTGCTAGGGAGAAGTAAGAAGGACACTGTTTTCAATAGATACTCGTTCGTGGCTGTTGTGTGCTCCAAACCCCTTCCTGGAATTGCACTGGAGCGTTGCACAGCCCGGTTGTCTACCGGCCCTAATAAATTAATAATAATTTCTTTAAAACCTCCACGAGTCTGTGGGCTAGAAGCCTAGGTGTTTTTCAACAAAATAAAATTGAAATATATTGAACATAAAAGAGCTGTAAACGAAAAAGGCACACCTCAAACATTAAAGTAAATGAATTAAAATAAATACAAAATAAAAGAACATGTGGAGCCTGTTAGATCTCTGATGATTTGCAGTAATGGAAGGAATGTGGACTCTCGGTTATTTACATGCAGAAACAAACTCAGTAACCAGGTTAAAGCACGTGTGTGTGAACGCAGCCATCAGGTCAACCCTGCATAGAACAGATCATGTGTTCGATTTGCATCCAATTTCAGAAGGACGGCAGAAACTCAGAGAAAACTCCAACATGGATGGGACTGAACCAGAAGGTCAGGACCCAACTCTGTGTTAAATATAATTTAGCATGTTTAATTAAACCGCATGCCTCAATGAAACTTTGAACATTTACAAAATCATAATGAAGAACCAAAACACACCTAAAAAAATTCAGAAGTTTGGGAATACACAAAGGGACCTTTGAATCAGCTGATCAGGAGGAAATGTGGATCTATCAAAAGGGACGTCTGGCATCACATTGAAGGAGTTTTGCATCTCCAGTCCAAAAAGAAGGAGAATTTTGGTAACAGCTGCGTGTTTAATTGGTTTTGCCTTCCCTTTTGTTCTGGGCTGCGCTTGACCAACCCTTTTTTCCTGCTAGAAATCAAAGATTCACAACAATGCCCCCTACCTCCCAAGACAATTAACTTCTTGCGAGTATCTTCACTCAGAAGGTGCTTCACCAGGTTGTAAGCTACAGGGAACAGTTTTGGTGCTGTATTGTCGGCAGGAAAAACAAATCAGCAGTAAGTCAAGGGGTAAGGGGATGTCTTTCCCCCCCAAAAAATAAAAAACAAAAAAATACATGCCCCCACAGAGAGGGATTGAGACTCACCTTTAATAACAAATAAATGTTTAAGGCACTCAGGATAGTTCGCTTCGAACATGGCAAGAAGCTGGAAGGATGCAGAAAGAATCAAACAAAAGAAAACTGCAAAACTTTATAGCCGTGTTTCTCAGCCGTTGCCACTTTAAGATAGGTGGACTTCAACTCCCAGAATTTACGTCTTAAAGAAGTCCACACGTCTTAAACTTGCCAAGGTCAAAAACACAACTCTAGGTCAAACAAGGGGGGAAATTCTCAGTGCACGACCCGCAAGCCTCTTTGCCCATCTCACCTCTCTGTAGACGTCAACGGCTGGCTTCCAGAGATGCCTCAAACCCAGCCCTTCAAAATCATAAATCATCACAGCAGCTTCAACTGTTTTCCCCAGCTTGAGAAAAGGGGAGTGGGGGGAAGAGAGAGAGATGGGGAGAAAAATTAAAGCAATGATGTAAATAGGAACATCAGCAGCCCCTTTTCTATCACCCACGCTTTGCCTTTTGATCAGGGGCTCTAGAATTATTTTTTATTTTATTTTATTTTACAATGAACAGGTTCCACAGCCTGAAAAAAAGTCAGAACTTCTGGATCGTGCCATCTGGCCCAGTCTGCTGACTCTGCACACGCCCTGACTTACTTTTTCACTCTGTTCCTGGCATATTTCCCGCAATGTCTCGCACACCTGGATGTTATACTTGAGCAGATCCTGCTTTGAAGCAGAGAAGAGGATCCCTTTGGGATCAAGGGCCCCAACGATCTCATACCGAACAGGGCAGCCTTCTCGATCAAACCCACATGTTCCTCCAGCCATGTACTTCAGGATAACCTACAAGAACCACACGGTCAGGTCAGACGGGCCAGCCTCCAAGCGGTGGACAGGGCCAACTTAATGCCCAATTAAAGATACCTGACCCCGTAAACGTGATGGCACCATTCCTTTCGCAACATTTTTGAAGCAACCAAGACTGGGCACCATTGAAGGAGAGAGACAGCTGAGAGTGGGAGGAACCGCCATCACCTGAGATCACCTGAGACTCACCTCTGGGGCCTTCCATTCTTTAATGTGTTCGGCATCCATATGCTTGCAGTACTCAACGTGCTGTTCACCGAGAAACAAGAGAGAACAAACCACAAAGCGGTGAGAGAGGGAAATCCTATGTCGGCCCCACCACGTAGACCAGACCAGGAATTCAACTTCGCAGGAAGGCTAAAACTACTGTGATGGAGATGGGCTACAATAGCAGAATCTCGCAAGTCTGATTGTGCTGGTCCTCCTTCCCCCTCTTATACTACCGTGAATTAGGGAGGTGATTCTCTGAGCCACTTCCAAAAGTTCTCTGGATCTTCTGGGCCTTAAAAGTGCTTCATCCCCTTTTGCCTAGGAAACGGTTCCTGCCTATCTCCATCAAGGTCATCTTCCTTCCTCTCTACCCCCAGTAGAACGTTTTTTCCCAATCTTCTGCCATGTTTATTCACTTTATTGATTAGATTTATATCCTGCCTTTCATGCAGGACCTCAGGTGGCCCTCTTCTGCCAAGGGAGGATAGGCTGAGAGGGAGGGGACGGCTCAGAGGCCCCCAGGGACCCTCCACGGTGATGGTAGGTTAGAACCTGCATCTCCCACTCCTTGTCTGGCACCCGAACTGCACACCTCATTGGTTTCTCGTGAGCGCTAAACAAAAGCAAAGCCACGTTCAATTCAGGAAATAGCTAATCAACCCCCCAAGAAACGTGAGAAATTGTAGAGATTCCCTTGAAATCTAGGAACTGCTTTCCTATCTCGGTGTACCAAGTACAACTCCCCCTCTCTCCAGTCAGGATGATGGAGCTTGAAGGTGTGTGGACTTCAACTCCCAGAATTCCCCAGCCACCTATCTTAAAAGTGGCAACGGTTGAGAAACACGGCTATAAACTTTTGCAATTTTCTATGGTTCGATTCTTTCTCCACCCCTTCCAGCTTCTTCCCCTGTTCGGGCGAACTATCCTTGAGTGCCTTAAACATTTATTTGCTATTGAAGCGTGGAGTCTGGGAGTTGAAGTCCACACACCTTCAAGCTGCCAAGGTTGAGAAACACGGTTATAGTGACACACATCTAGAAAGCAGTCCTTGGACAAGGTTGCCCGACTTTATTTTGAAAAGGGCACCCAGATAAGAATCGCTGAAGGGACCCTCGCCAAAACATCAACAAATTCATCGTTCGGAAATCAACTCTGCTGGAAGTGTTTTTTGCTTTTGATATAAGGAGCGCTCTTGCAAGGAAGAAATTCACATATATTCTGAGAAGCTAAAAGTAAGGTGAGTGTCCTTAATTGCTGGGAAAGTGGGTGGCTTTTATTAGGGGTTCATGATGGAATGGAAGTATGAAAGCACAGACTCAGGGAGAAAAGCTTGTTCCTTGAGTCTCCTGAGGGCGAGGGAGAGAGGATGAGGCTGGCAACTCCTGAGGAATTCACAGTGTTGTGGCTGGCATGACTCTGGGTGCTGGGGTTTCCGTCTGGGAAGATTCTTGCTAGAGGTTGTAGCTAATAAACATAGCTGGACTGAATTAGCACTGTCTCCTGGAGTTCCTTGGGCTAGGCCTGACATCAATCTTCCCAGACTAAACAGATTGATGTCAGGCCTAGCCTAAGGAACTCCAGGAGACAGTGCTAATTCAGTTCAGCTGTTTATTAGCTTCACAACTTCTAGCAAGAATCTTCCAGACTAAAACCCCAGGTTCCCAAAGTCACTCCAGCCACAACAGTGTGAATTCCTCAGGGAGGTGCCAGCCTCATCCTTCTTCTCTCTCCCTCGCCCTCAGGAGATGAAAGGGAACGTTTTTCTCCTGAGGTCTGGCCTTCATACTTCCATTCCATCACAGCGTCAGAGCGACTCGCCTGCTGCGGATGTACTCAGCGGGAGTTAAAAGAAGTCAAGATGGCGGGCACTGAATCTTGTGACAAAACCGCTTCCGGTGGTGAAGTCAGCCGGGCCGGACGACGTCGCCGTGGGAGGCGACCGAAGGCGCTTTGGGGGGGGGGTTTCTCTTCATTAAACTGTAGCGCCCTACAGTTTAATTAATTAATTTAATCTAATTTAATTAATTTAATTAAATTTAAATTTTAATTAATTTAATTAATTTAACTTCATTAAACTACATTAAGCTGTAGTAGCGCCCGCCTCTATGGAACATCTTGCCGCCTGGAGGTGCGGTGTGCCCCCTCCCTCGTGGCCTTCAGGAAAGAGATCAAATCCTGGCTCTGCCAGGAGGCATGGGGGCCGGCGGGGGGCCCGCACCTATGGAGATGGCTGGTGGGTGAGGGGTTGTCCCCCCCCCAGCATCTTACAGGTTTTAGGGCCAAATTATAGGAGGTTTTTAGGCCATTTTTATATATGTTTTTAACTATTTATAGATTTGACTATGTCTGGAGAGTCCTGTGTTTTTTATTATGATTGTGAGCACTTAGTGAAGTCACCCAATGGGGGAGATGGGCGACATACAAATTTGGAAAATAGATAGATAGATAAATAAATAAATAAATAAAAATAAACCCCGACTCCACCACACGAGAATCGTGGTGGGTGGAAGGAAAGCCAGGCTGAGCAAGCGCCCTGCCGAAAAAGAGGGGAAATGACCTTGAAACGCCCAGCCGAAGCTCCCGGCGTCTGAGGAAAGCTCAAGAAATTTAAACTTGAGCAACGACTCTGCTTATCCTCCACCCCGGTGGAAGGAGATTAGAAGTTTGAAGACCTTGAGGAGTCAACAACAGTAAGAACTTACCGTTGGAGCTGGTAGCAAAGCTTGGGGAAAGTGAAATACTGTGAGTAACTGTGGGATCAAGTCACAAGCCGATAGTAAGTAAAATTATATGACTGCAGAGAGTTGCCTGTACAATAGCACCGTCTAGTGTCTACGAATAGACGTGAGGGAGGAAAAACACAGAGACTCTGAATCACAATTACAATTTCAAGAAGCCGGTGAGAAAGTGAATACTCAACTAACACCGTAAAAGTAATC